>NC_090439.1:297954295-298254295 GCF_031143425.1 Pleurodeles waltl | reverse complement strand
TCACGGTGGGCTGAGTTGTACTAAACTTTATAAAGAGTCACACGGCTCGAGGCAAGAACTTCTACACTACGCCAAAGCAAAGTTATGTTCCCTCCCCCGCGGAATGTGCAGAGGGACCCTTGAGCACCTCTCACGGACATGCACCGGCCAGGGGCTGAACGGCAGCGGCCTACGCGGCGTCCCTTGATTCCATAGTGAAAGCCGCGGCACCAGAGGGATGCAGCTGCTGTAATAGGGATGCGGTTGTTACTGCGCAGCACGTGAACTAGGGGAGCTGGCCGCTTTGTGTCAGGGAAGCCGTGGAGCTGTGACGTGAAGTACAATGTTTGCACGGGTGAGACCTGAAATGGATTTTTCCATTAAGCATTATTCGTAAGTGACGTAGGTGTGAGACGACGAGTTGACGCAGCTCAGAAGGAGCATGCTTCCTGCATCAGGACCCCAACACGCGTGCTCATGTTTTCCAGAGCACCTAGAAGTTGTGAATAAGGGCTACTTTAAATATCCAATCCGAAGCTAATGGCTCATGTATACCCTTCTGAATCTTACTTCCTACTGTCTTGCCCAACCAAGGGCCAGATGTACCAAAGGATTTACCCATTCTGTGTCTGTGGGAAAAAAGCTTTCGTACATATGGCCCTAAAAGGAACTTGCTGTCCAGCTGTCCTGTTCATCCCTAGTCCCCCTTATATTCACCAGCCCTCTCCGCTCCTCTAACAATCTAGATCATTGAAACGCTTGGTAAGACATAGGATAATTGTTAAAAATGCATCTTTATTGTTTTACATGTTTCTGTGCTTTAAAGTTTAAAAGAATAAAAAACAATGATCTCAAAAAAGAAAACAAATCGCTTTCTTCATATATAACACTGGGGTTGTGAAGGTCCAAATCACACTATAATGAATGCTTTAGGTCATTGTTTTCGGAGCTAAAGCCCGGCTCAACACCAATTAAGTATTCTGGTAGCCTAATAAAGTTGTCAACCAACTGGATGTTTTTCTTCAAACAATATGTATGAGCCCATGGGTATATGCTTACATAAAGATAAAGGAAATGGTAAATATAAATGACTGAACACAAACAACTAGAAAACTGATAGTACACTAGGAAGGCTGTATGGTACACCTCTGCACAATAGGTAAAGCATTTCAGTTGAACTTCACAAGTAAGAAATATCAGTTGATCACCGACAGAAGAAAACTCTACAATAAAGGAGACAAATTGGCCTGCCTGAATCCCAGCCCCAGTCTGTATGCATGGTTCAGCTACCCTAGCTAGACCAAAAAGCGAAAAAAAAAAACACAAAAAAAAAAAAACAATGCATACGCAGGCTACTGGAAAGAAAACGACCTACCTTGAAAAACGTGAAACAATGCGCACATTGGGCCTGATTTACGAATGAGTTGCTGTGACTCAGTCTTGGAGTACATCCGGAATTAAGTAGGATGAGAGGAATTGTACAAAGGAAAGCCACTCCATTTGTAACGTGGTGCTATGTAACTCACCTCCAAGAGATAACAAGAGTTAGTCTAGTGGTGAAGGGCATCAATTTAAACACTTGACGAAAACAAGGACCACTAAGAAACTTGTGAAACCCAAAGCAGAGGGCACATCCACTTATGGGGCTGAGGGGGGAAAAACATCAATGGTGGAGTGGTCCAGAGTAAATTCTGGGGGAATCCCCCCCTCAGGTTTCTAGACCTGCAAGGTACAGCTATTTTCTCACACTGCACACAGTTGGAAAGTGCTTGATACTGCATCAATCAATCATTTAAAAAAAAAAAAAAAAAAGAAGTTTTTATTGAGGTTTCTCAAACATATCCGAAAAAACAACAGTACATTCCAAGAGCTTGGTGTAATAACATGGGTGAGAGCGGTGGCAGTCATCAGGTCAAGGACACAACTTGTGGAGACAGATTCTGTATTCGGAGGATGACATGACTGGAAAGTGAGTGGCCAAGTGGTGGTAATTAGCAAGGGTGCTGCGGTGCAGGGGGGGGGGGGGGGGGGGGGGGGGAGAGTAACCCTGGATTTGAAGGCCTCAAGTAGGGCATCCCATTGATGTGAGATTGGATATTTCCAAAGGCCCCACAGTTGTTCTGTCTGCAAGGCCATGCCCTCTGCTGCTGCCCATATTTCCAACGAGAGGGCCCGGCCAAGAGGTTAAGGGGGCCTTTGACTTTCAAGCGAATGCAACCCCTTGCTTTGCTGGGAAAAATGTCAGGTCAAGAAACTTGGTGACCAGCGCCCTGCCCCACCCCACCTCTGGGTGTTTTTTTTGTTTTGTTTTTTTAAAGTACTTTGGAACAGACCAAGGGTGCACACACCAGGTGTGCAGGAAGGGAATCCCAGTGGTGCGAGAGAGGCAATCGGTAATAGACAGCCTGTATAGAGTGACCAGACGTCCTGGTTTTTATTCGGATAGTCCTGGTTTTTAAGCTGTCCTGCATTTAAGATTGTCCCGGCGTCCCAACACTTTTTGTCAAAGACATGCCCTGGTTTTTAAGAAGGTCGGGTGAACATGTACATTTATCACAGAGTTGTGCAGGCTCAAGCTTGAACTGGCCCTCTTATCACACCACAGACACAATATAACATTCACAGAGTCACCTGCTGTGCTGCCTTGCCCAAGCAGCACACCATAGCAGTATTTATTGAGGGGTGAATGAGGTTTGAAAAGCCCATATATATGATATAATCCACAATCATCCATCGAGATTCATCCCTTTATCTATATGACTAAATTGACATGTCATTCAGTGAGATACACACATATATATATATATATATGGGGGAAAAAAAAAAACACACAGAATGTTGTGTCAACATTTAGTCCTATTTCAATGCTTGTGCCAGTCCCGGTTTTCGGTTGTGAAAATCTGGTCACCTTAAGTCAGCTGAGAGCAGGACCAAAACGTACAAAATTCACATCCTCATGCAGGTTGCAGGGGCAGGAGGCGTCGGTGTGGTGGAAGAACCAGTTGATCAGTTCAGGAGTAAGATTTGTTCTGTGCAAAATGTAGGACTGCATTAGTTTGAATTGCACATTCCGGGAGACAGTGGCAGGTTAAGCCAAAAATCACGGCCCACTGTGTTGCTTCAATCCCTGCCCAGGTCGATACTTCGGACATGAAGCATCAGAAGGGATAGGTGAGTATGTTTGTGCAGCACTTTGAGGAACCACATGACCAACTGACTCCCTGTGCCCAATAGACGTAGGTTTTAGAGGACCTGACGCACGGTCAGTTCAGGCTGCAAAGCTCTCCATCGTGCCCACAGGGTATCTATAATTGAGTTATATATGTGGAATTGTCCAGGGCAAAGGGGTGGGGGGGTTAGGAAGTTCGGTCTCTCAGGTCTGCAAACGGGATTATCACAGTGTCAGAAAAAAAGGTCACTTAAAGTATGGAGGCCTTCTGTGTGCCAGGTGGCAATGGCTGCCATGGAGAGGTCTTGACTCGGACCAGCAGCGTAATGTCCAAGTGCTTGATAGCCCAAGCATGCAAGGACCTAAGCAAAACTTGGCCAGTACGGCAAACAGGTATTTCTATTCTAGAAGTGGAAGGCCTTCCCAAGGTCCAGCACCAGACAGCTAATCAATGCCATTGGCCCAGTGCAAGTTCGAGGATTCAAAAGAGGCAGCGTTGATTCATGGACATGCTGTGGCCTGGCACAGTCAGTATGGTCCGTGTGCACCAGGTGCAGAATCATTGGTGCCAGCCATTCTGCCAGAATTTAGCTGAGAATTTGTTTGTCCCAGTTAAGTATCGTCAAGGGTCGGTAGGAGCCGAGATTAGATGGATCACATCCTCGCTTAGATATGCAAATAATCAATGCCTCTCCCAAAGGGACTGCGGGAGACAGGAGCACGAGAGTGCTTCATCATACAGGATCTGAAAACGAGAATCCAGGAGTTTGGCATATGTTTTATAAAAAACTCCTGAGAGAGTCAATCGAGGCCTGGAGTTTTACCCGATGCCAATTACCATTTGGTCTAGCGAATCTCACAGGGGGTAACTGCTGCTTTGAGCTCCAGATCGGATGGGAGCCGTGGTAAGTGTACACCGAACAAGAAAGCCTTGACAGCCAAGTCAGTGATCCCCACCCCAGGCGTGTAAAGATGATCATAATATTGAGTTAAGTCTGCATGTATCTTATGCTGCATGTGTAGGTTTATGGCCTGGGCAGAATGATTGATAGTAAAAGCCAACAAAGTGCCAGATTTGTCTGCTCCAGAATAAGTCTGGGCACAGTGTGCAGCAAAGTTGAGACAATGCAGGTGCTACTATAGGGCCACGTGCTCTCGCCTAAAAGACTGACAATGTCTTGGGCCTTAGAAGGTCGCTCTCTACCCCCAAAAGATCCTTGGCTAGCTGCTTCCTCATGCCAGTAACCGAAGCATCAATGCGATTTCAAAAGCATTACAGGGCAACTTAGTGCTAATGCAATGCAACTGAAGTGCTGTTCGAAACAGGTAGGTACCTGGTGTTCTGAACGGCAAAAACGAACATATACCGGAGATGATCCAGGAGTGAACATGAAGGAGAACGAACAATGGTTGGAAACATTGGTCTGTCAGCATCCTTCTTAAAGTTATAGGTTAAATAAGTACATGATTTAGAATCAAACCAGTTTCAATAAGCCTGGGTCGCTACCAGAAAAAGCCTTTTGGGAACTGTTGCCAAAAGAAGCAGAACGCCTTTTACTGCTCCTGGAGCCCACCAGCGCTCAAACAATGAAGAAATTCAACAAAGCATGATGTTTTTGAACAAAACCATCTCTTTATCCTCTACGGGCGAAACAATAACTAAACAAACCAGTGCAAAACTAATATGGCCTCAACATCAAGAACCGAGCTTAAAGGAGAATGAATCTAGTAAAAGTAAAAAAAAAATTTTTTTACCAGAAATACAGGGATGAAGCCACTCTAACATACAAGAAAGTATACCACATACTGGACTTCTGTACCTCCCACCATGAAGTTCTAAATACAATTGTGGTACACATTCTAATTATCTGGTACACAATCTAATTATATGGAATTCAGGACTACAATGAAAAGATATTGTTTTATTTGTCAACATACAAAAACACAATAGTAGACCGACAAAAAGATAAAGTAAATTATGTCAGTGAAGAGATCTGTACATAACTGAGGATGGACATCAAACTGGGAAAAGAGGGACAAAAAAAATGGGACTGTACCTGCAACTTAAACCGTAAAGAACAAAAGAGGAGCAAGGAGGCCTCCTGAGGAGACAAACATCTCACCCTTAAAGAGAGGTATCACATTACTATTAGAATTAACGAGACCCATCAGGATCTACATCCAGTGGCAAAATGTAAGACTTTCGAAAATGAATCACAAGCACATTTCCTATTCCTCAATACAAGCGACTTCTAGTCCCAAATCTCCTTCCTCCATACATGTTATCTCCACAAACACGGTTCCCACTTACATCTATTATGATCACAAGAAGGAAATGTCAATATTTTTTATCGTTTCCTATTGGCCGTGTTATTATCTTTTTGCATGCTAAGAAGAAAGTGAGGAATGCTCTAAAAAAAAATCTCGGGGGCTAGAAAAGATTCATGTTACCTACAACGTTCAGTAATAATACCAGAGTCATGGTCTTGTTTCTTCAGGTTTTGCCCAATGGATCTGCCCTAAGCCTATGTATCTGATTGAGTGACTGTCCCCCTAGTTCGGTACTGTTCAGCATGCTTACAAGTTGCAGTATGTTTCATTAACTCAAGCCTATGCAAACGCATAAGATTAAACTCTGCACTCTGATTATTCAAAATAAGATAGATACCAGTAAAACAATGAGCCCACAAGGCACCTGGCAAAAACAAGCAACATTTTCTGAATATTATTAGATAATAAAATGTAGTTCAGGCACTCGCCTCCTTTCACTTAAGAAGACTATTGTCAAAATGAACAGTGTTGCTTACCTCTGAAACAGGGAGTGGTAATATACTAATGGACAATTAACCAGCCACTGTTATACATGGAAGAAAGTGTTGGCTATAGTTATTAACCAAGTCTCATCCGGACTGACCTCAGATGAACCCCCACACAACCAATACATTGGATGTCTGTTCATTCAGTAAAATTGTATCTGAAAAAACTGAATTCATACTTCTATATTCCAAAAACACTATATAAATACCAAAAGCTTAATCAATACATAAAATAAATCTGCATTATTTTTGGCGTTGTGTTTTGCTACTGTGGACTGAAAGACAGATTTGTAACTGGGTGTTTTTCCCATCAGAATCTCTCTTCTGCTTGAAACAAAGTTTGAAACAATTATAGTTAGAAAATGAATATCGTCTTCTGGGCTTCCCAGCGTGACATTGAGATCTAAGATCTGCAATCAGCCACTTGACAGAAGGTAGTACGCACCTAGTACCGAAATCAAAGTGATGATCAACTTCAAGTATACGCCCTTTGACCTCTTTTTGACAAATGAGGTATCTGACTAGTGAAAGTTCAGGTTTGGACCAAAGCAGAGTGGTAGTAGATCCCGTTACTCATTTATCATGGGATCAGGTAATTGTTGTGTATCGCTGCTGAATGATTACATCTTCAAAATGAGATAAAACCCAACGGTGCACAGCTTAGGATCTGGGTCGCCTTACAATAATCCTTCCACTGATAAATGAGTTGACCAGGATGTACACTGTGAAAACAAAGCAAAGATGTGCATTGCAAAACCAAGACAATGTAGCTATAATACATTCACTGAAGGTGACAGTGTTGTATTGGTGTGTTCCAATATGAAATCCGACACAAGAATACATTTCGGAAGGGCCAACTCTGCCATTCAGATTTATGAAGGTTAACAACTGAATATCATTAAAATGGCTAATATCAATACCCATTTTTATCAGGGATTAGACACTATAAAAACTGAGGTGTTAAGACGCAACAGAAAAACGAGTTAACTTTATACACTAGATGTCACACAGCAGGAACTACTAAGAAATGAAAGTGGGGAAACGGTGGAGCCATGTCACTCAAAACCTCAACAACCGATTACCTAAATAGATGGTGGCAAAACACTGCTAGCAGTAAGACAAAGGGCCCATAGAAAAATAAGAAACTTTGCCACAACATGCAAGTCCATTTAGGAAAAGACACTGAATTAAACGAGAAACTGAAAGAAATTAATGAGCTATGAGATCTTCAATTTGAAAGTAATACACAGGTGATGTGCCACAGCTTAAAGACCGGGTAACTTCAAACGTCAAGGACTTACATCATTCATGTGACAAAAGCAAGGGAGGGCATCAGAATTCCAAATTATTTCATGCAATAACCTTACCAGAAACACTGATATGACAAATAGCCAATCAGGGGAAACGTGAGGTGCAATGGGCAAGTGTCAATGATATGGTGTGTGTGTGTGTATATATATATAAAAATACAAATATGCACACAAGGAGTCTAAAAGATACGACATAACACCCATGTGCACAACATCTTATAGAAGCTTAATTAAGGCTCACTCAATGATCACAACTGTCAAAAAATGCAACCAGACCATTCACCAAGAATACGTCATGCAGACAGAGGGAGGTGGTCCCCACTTACCCAAACAAAGAAGTCTTTTTCAACGTAAAGGAAAATGACAATGCTAAGGAGTTCATGCACCAGATCCTTCAGCACTCCGTGTTATCTAAAAACACTACCACAAACATGATAACCTTTTTTATAAACGTAGACCACCACCTTAAGCTATACACAGACGAATAAGCATAGCTTACACTCAGCTGACAGTTACAAAAGCCACACAAAAAAACAACAGACTGCGGGATAGAAGTTCACAAGCACCAATTTCTGATCCAAATCATCAAAAACCATTATACAAGAAACATAGGATAAGCACAGGACTGATGCGACAACGGTATAGAAAAGATTCCAGTCGACAGATACTAAAATATCTGAAAAGATTCTTAACTTTCAGGGGCGATGGTCTGAACGTTGAGGTGTAATGGGAATACTCGAGTACATTTTTGAAGGTACCAACTGGATACCCATCATCTACCCCATTTGAAAAGAGCAGCTGACACTTTTTCAACATTCTTTATACCTTTGCTGCTAACTATTCTTCATGTGCAGCGCATTTAGTTTGCGTTAAACTTACTTAGGTGTACGACTCGCCTACTCCAAAGGGCTTCACCGACAAGCCCAGTGAAGGGAAAGCTCAAAGACTGTACTGTTACAGCACATTGTCTTGTATGTGCTGCAGGAGTGGGTGAGACAGAGGGAGACACATACGGAGATTGTGTGTGTGATAGGTGTGTGGTAAGTGTGTTTGTGGGGTGTGTGTGTGACCTTGCGTGAAGTCACACCTGCTGCAGATGTTTCTCATTGCTTCACACCAGCCGCAGGTAGCTCGTACTGTTCCGTTTTAACTCTGTATTCTGGCGCTTGTGTTTCCATTATGACTAAAGTAATGCAAATACCAGGCTGGACAAAAACAAAACGAGGAGCTACTGATTCTTGACACACAGCAAATCAAGAGCTCCGTCTGCTGTGCACATTAGTTCGTTGTGCTACTGCAGCCTGTTGGCTCCATGAGCTATGAACCATATCTTGGATATTGCTCTGGTGCCACAGCTAAAATCTGCAACAGTCCCATCCTGCCTACCTCTTGTCCCTCGTCGGGGTATGAGATAGCATGAACTGCGTCCCTGGCAAAGTGTAATGTTTCTGCTTCAGCAAACGTGGTGCGCATTACGGGAGAAACATGAACAGAAAGCGCATTGGTGAGAGTCTCGTCCATTGTCTCATTAGTGCAAAGGCAGAGTTAAAGGGCCGGCCATCTCGCCACTGGACTTGCTTGGAATGTCCATTAATAGACCTTCTAATGCCTTCTGCGTGGGATTACTTGGAGTAGTACATGACGGAAGAGGATGTTCTAACCAAATTCATTTCTGTGGCATGAGAAGGAGGCAGATGAAAACTGAGGGAAGGCTGAGACACATGGAGCAAGAGACAGAATGTATCCACTTGAGCTTGGTGAGCTAGTCAGTCGACTCAATTTTACAAGAGAGTTCAGTCAGCACACACTTTGGGTGAAGACTGTCACCAGGGCAGGTTTAAAGGCTCTGCCAAAGATACTTTGACTATTTCCGGTTAGTAAACACTAACATTAAATCCTTCTTCAGAACTTGTACGTCAGAAATGCAAAAAACAATCATCCCAGGATTTTCTATACTGGTTTTGGCCTCAAGCAGATCTTCTCTCAAAGCCAGAGTATTCACCCAAAGACTGTATATAGTTACAGGTAAAATGAGGTACACCCTGGGCTCTTGCAAGGAATACATGTGATGGCATCTTCTCCATTTCGGCACATCAGTAACCACCTAGTGTGTGCACAATACTTCACTATCCTTTTCTTTACATTTCTCCGAAGCACAGGCCACTTGCTTGGGATTTCCTGTAAGTGGCACCTGCCAGTGCTAAAGTGTGCGCTTCGAGCTCCTCGGGGGAAGGACTGGGCGGCTACAGTGAAGAGATTAAAGTTCTTATGCCGGGCCTCCAACCCGGCTTCCAGACATCTAGATCTCAGCCACACATGTATGTAACATTTCTACACAAGAAGATCATGCGCGACCGTGAAATATCGTAAGATAACTAGTCACAGGACTCGAACCATCAGAATGTTCCTATGAAACGCTTCCTAATTTTGCATTGTGAAGAGTTGTCTCTTACTTGGTGACATATAGAGCACAAGCCCCGTGACGCTTTAACAAACTATTTTAAAAATGGAAAAAATACCAACATCACAAATAAAACGTTATCTTTTGAATATTAATTTAGCTTTCACTAAACAAGAAAGCCCTCTTGTTTAGAAGTGTGATGCAATGTTGTGAACACGTATTGAACAAGAAGATGACAATACAAGCACTTCAATAAATTATGTTGCAACGAGCTTTTGAAGTACACCAGATGGACAAAACAATCACACTAGGGGTCAAATTAGCTAAAATAATAAAGGTACTAGTGGCTACACGTTTATCTGATCCATTTAGTTAAGCTGTTCCTCCAGGTCTCAAGAATCACCTTAGGACGATATAGGCTACAACAACGTATAAGACTTTATAGGATATGCATGCTGTATCGAGGATAACGGCTTCCAGTTTGGAATATCAAGGGTAACTGGATAATACAATGTTCTCCCAGAGTCCTCAGAGGCCTGCAAGTCACAGATTTAAGTCATAGGCTCAGTGGATCCGACGCCCTTTCATAGTTCTAGAGTGAATCAATTCAGCAGCATTGCTTGGGTTGTAGCCTATTAATCACGTGCCAGAGCTCAATTCATTTTGCTGGTGCATGCTACAAAGATGCTCAATATTACACACTATGCACTCATCATTAAAATACTTTATCCAGTTCAAGGTAAACGTAAGTCACAACAAACAGAAGGCAAGATACAATATGCATCATATTAAAAGACTAGATGCAATATTACAAAAAACAAAAAATATAAGTTAAAAAAATCATTATGTCAGTATTACTCAGTATCTAGAGCCCAACTTTAAAGCACTTAAAATATAAAACAGCATAAATGACGGATTAATTTCCCAACTGATGGAGATAGATCGCATGTGGCTGGTTTAGTCTAATTTCAGATGCTCTTAATACTGGTCAAAGAAACTGCCCTCTCGGAGTCCCATAAAATGGGTAAAATAGCATAAACTGCATAGTGATTTGTGCTGCGGCATTTCACAATGACAGGTACCTTTAGCAGAGAAAGTCAACAATGGTTTCAAGACAGAACCTTGTCACTATGCACTCTTTAAATATTACATGCCACTTGGGTCACCTCTCTGACCACAGTGTTACACAAAATAAAAGAAATACGTAGCTGTACATTCATGGGCATCCCTAAGCCAAATAGGCTGACTCTTTCCCCACTGCGAGAGAATGAACTCTTCTGAAATGTCCCACCTTGAAGATGTAATTTGTTACCCTGCATCTACTAATAAAAAAAATATACAACACAAACCTAAGCAGGTGAATACATTAGGAGACCAAGATCACAACTAGGTAGTTTACTTCTCTCTATTCAATTTCATGTTCAACCCAGTGTCAACTTTCTTTTAAAGATCACCACACGATCTCAGGCTAAAGCAAGAGGCCCGGGGTCGGTGTGATCATGGGTGAGGTGTCAGTAGTTCGAGCTAATGAAGAACAAAAATGATTGTACTTAGTCAATCTCATAACACCCAGTATGCACAGGCACAAATCCAGCAAGTCGACAAACAGCATTAACTTCTCCAAGGCCGATATTATGCTAAGCTTCAGTCATCTGGCAACAAACACTGCTATAAACAAAGGGATTCCTGAAACATACATTTAGTAAAAGGGCCCTTCGACTTTTTGCAGGCATAAGGGACTGATGCTTCTGCATCTTTACAACACTCCACGCCAACTAACCCCTAAAAAATCCAGAATTTGCAATTGTCTGATTTATTTCTGCTGAATGGCAAGTGATTATCTATGGACATTGGCCTCTTGTGGGCCACCAAGCTATCTCATAAGCACATAAACAGGCCCTAACAAACAAATTATTGACACCGACCCCAAGTACAGCACAAAGCATTGTTTCTGCTTGTTTAACAGCATGGGAGGATATAAATTTCCCCAGCAAACACCAATCTTACCCTATTGTGAACTTCAGAAATGTCAATTTTTGTCAAAAAGCGCTATGGCACTTCCAACAGGACATGGCAGGTCATCAAACAGATCTGCTATAAACGTCACCAGCTATTGCTATCTGCCTGGCTGGGCCTGTGGGGCCAGTCCTGTGAAACCCGGAAATTAATAGGTCCATGTGGCAGATTTTCCTTAACCCAGCAGGTCTAAGCAATCAGAAAGCCAAATCTTATGGCTAATTTAATAGAAAGGCGCCTAATGTCACTAAGTACCAAAATCATACGTCCACCTTTAAAGTTCACCTTTAACCTTTGTTCACATAATACATAGATTTGGGAAACTCCAAATGAAACATTTTCTGTGCATGTACTAAACATAAAAACAGGCTTGCCGGTTCTTTGAGAAATTAAGATGCAACTCCACATATGAAAAAGCATGCATTGATACTCAAGGGATATATAAAACTTAAGAATATGTACAGATTGTTCTCAAATTCTTTTTGACATGACCCCACTTTCGAATACGAACCAATGTGTGCCAGATTCATGACCATATTGCCTCCATTTTTTTCACATCATTAACTTGCATTCAACTATTCTGGCCCAACCAGCTGAACTCATCACAGCTTTCTGCCAATGACCACTTCCACTCCTGTTCGCCAACTCACTGGGCCTCCATCAGGGGTCACGACATGTGGAATGAGAAACCCAATCCGAAACCATTTTCAGTATTCAAAAAAAAGATTAAAACACTCGTTGTAGGCATGCAAAGGCGACTAGACATCTTTCCACGTTTACCAAAATTCATCCTTCTCTGAAAAAGAACTCTAGCTTTGGACATACAACACAGAAGATACTCACTATTTATAAGACAACCAAAATATTTTATTACTACAGACAGCATTGAACAAAATAACATTTAGTTGCATTTTTCACAGTGCACCAAGTTTGACAAATTAATGATTTTAACTGGTGGTAAAGTTAAAAACACACACACTTCAGTCCACAGTGATATAATTTAGTCCCAGTTAATGGAGGAGCAATGAAGTAAAATAGGTTTTTCCATTACAACCACCCTCTCCCCCACCCCTAGATTCCACAAGACACAGGCCCGTATATTTAACTTTAACCTCAATTTGACTCTTTCAGATACACGATGCAGAACTCTGCCTGGGATTTCGATCTAAACATCCACTGCAGTTCAACAGAGATGGACTGCTCAATCTTTACAATCTAAGCAAGGCAAACTTTGTAACACTTTAATATTTATGTGCAGCGACACTACACATACACTAACTCCTCAAAGTGGAAGCTACTTTTTTTTTTCCACCGCGCGTGGATTCCATTTATCAAACGCTATCCAAGATTCATTAACTAGATGCCACAAGAAAAATAAAATGAACCTTAAAGGGAGAATATCTCATGCTCACAAGAAGCCACTGCTGGTTCTTCGCTTGTGCAGTATTGCCTTTCCAACATCTCTCTGTCAATTAAAAGCTTCCAAGAACCAACAAAGTGCCACCTTCAAATAAAACACCTGTAATGTTTTACTACTGCACACCTCCACCAAGATCATTCTGCAGCACTACTGCGAGCAGCCCCTCTTTCCCAAGAGTAACTCTCTATACACATGCCCAGTTAATATGGGGCTTCTCGCTATGTCCGAGTCATCGCGCATTTTGGTTTCTAAACACATAGCACGCAAATTAAAACGTACAGTTAAGTGTGAAGCAGGTGCAACAACAGAAAGTCAGAGAGTCACCTATGTGACGAGACTGCTACCAAAACAAGGCTGAGTTAACAAACATCTCCCTTCCTCTTGGGCTATAGGGAAGTAGACGCATCATAAACTGAAAAGTGCCTCTTACCTGTGTGTAGTCGAAGTCAGACAAGGGTGCTATACTCTTGATGTAGTCCATTCGGAACTGGTTCTCTGGGTTGCCCACAGGAACTGGAGGTATTAAAGTGCCCATCGCAGAAACTATAGTCTGGGATTGGATACAAAGCATTAACATATGGTTATCACAACGCCTGTTCAGAAAAATGCCCTATTTTCATCTATCTGTGATTGTCTTGCCACTGTAACTGCACCCATGCCAATCCATGCACTTCATGACCTCTTACAAGAGATAGCCGCCATTATAATCCAATTCTTAGCAACAGAATCCTCTACTCCAACTTTGCTGGTCACTTTCGCTTACGACTTCCCTCTTAACAACATGAACAACCCAACCAAGTACAGTTTCAAAAGACCACTGACTCCAGTCAGCAAGAATCCCAGGATGCGTAGCTACTAAAACAGCCTCGGGTCGTAGTAATGGGGTTGAATGCACGTAACATGAATAGCCTGGGCCACAGGGCTCTCATCACACAGCACTGACCCAGGATGACATTCTATAAATAAATACTAGCTCATTCAAACTAACCAGGAAAAACAAAGTAACAGAGGCTCACTAACCCTACATACAACATATTCACCAAGATCACCGCCCCAAATAATATGACAAAGGATTAGGCAAGGACTTACCACAATCGCATCTTTAACGTTTTTCCGAATGTCTTGTACTTTCTGTTTCTTTTCCCTGCATTAAAAAGGGTTGTACTGTAATTAGATTTGAATTCATAACTCTAGAACAGTCATCTCATGTGCAAAGACCTAAGCCTCCTTAATTCCTACTATTTCTATGTGAGCAGGTGGATTTCTTACTTTATACAAGTTACAAAGAAGGGTTTATAAAAATAAAAAAGTCATTTAAGTGTAGGCCCACTCGAGTACCGCATTCATTGACCTGCAGCAAATAACACACCAATAAAAATGTATGTGCCCTTTAGAAACTGGATAAAGGACATATTGATGATGCTTGAGCAATCATCACCCATGCCTAACCAAACCCGCACACGCTAACAAATGTACACACACATTTTAATGATATATGAAAAAAGTAAATTACCATATTACACAGTACTTAATTTTTCAGTCTGGTGAAACCTTTCAGAATTCTGGAACATAATGTAACTAAGGGCACAGAGATTTAAGTTACATACCCAGGATGACACAATGTGCTGCAGTAAAGAAGCCAGGACCATACCCCTAAAATAATGCTGCCATTGTTAACAACCAAGGACATGGGGAGATCTGCCCACTTCTAAAATGCGTGTTTGGCAGGCATTTAAGTTATGAACATTTTCAGGGACACAGAAGCAAACATGCCAACTATAATCAACACACCTTGAAAGTGTGTGTATTGGTGTCATGCTAGTGAATAATAAATACTTCACAAATTAACATTTGATAAACCCTATGTACTTTGCATAAATAAGGAACATGCTAAAATGTCAGTACTGAGGTGAGAACTAGCAGTCTTGTTGTTGCCTGTGGAAACAGGAAACCATGGTTATAATCTTGAGTCCACCTCAAAAAGAAAACGTGTGATCCTAGGCAAATCATTTTCCACTGCTCCGGGTTCCTAAACAAAGAGCCTAGCCATCATAATTAGTTTGAGGTAAAAAAATCAGAATGGTAGTATTCTTAAGAAAATCAGGGGCAGTTATAAACATTTCTAAAACGGTACATAACGAAAGTGAACAAAGTAACTGCATCATAAGGTTATTTCCATTATGTTTTTTTCTGACACAATGGCAACGTTTGCTGAGACCTGAAGAGGAGGGTTGGTTTAAAAATCGTGCAGGTGGCAACAAGGTAAACAAAAAAAGGCTGTAACAGACAAGCTAGTTAGACCTGGAGTTGGCGGTTTCCAGGGAGAGGGAGAGGCAGAAACACAGAATACACTCCTAAAGTGCGCATGGTAAAGCAGGCCTGCTTCTGCAAGGGGGGGGGCATGAATTAGGGTGGGGGAAAGCTGGGAGAGGGGTCGCACTATTGGAAACACCACCGGGGGGGGGGGGGATTGAGGGGTTTACGCTGCATTCCATCCCGTGCCGGGGGTGTTATACTGGGAGGTGCAGTACTTGTGTGGAAGTCTGGTCGCCATGTTGTTGCTACACAGGGGCCTGTCAAACGCTGCAGTAGCAACAGTAGAAAATACAGTAGAGAGCGAGCGGGGCCGGGAGGAAAACACAGGCGCACACGGCCTGCAAGGGGAGGCAGGCTGCACCAGTCTCGCCCTCCCCACACCACCCCACGCGCCCACCGTGGAAATACCCACACCAGACCGCCGGCACACACAAATCCACGCGTTCAATGGCACCCGTCCACCTGCAGCGCTACTACCTGGCAGCGAGATCGCATAGGAAACTGGAAGACTGATGCTTACTCTGGGTTGAATCCGTTGACGTGCAGAATCCGCATCTGTTTGACAATAGTGCTTTTTCCTGACTCGCCAGCCCCTGCAAGACAGAATTTGGGGGGTGTGAGTGGGATAACGACAGCAACTAAAACGAGCATAAGCATTCATGGTGCAGAGACATGTTCATCACACTGCATACATCACCGACGTATTAGGCCAGGGGTTAAACACACAGTCTCAGCGCAGGCCCCCCTCGCTTCCCTCAAGCCCCCGGGGCACGGGGACAGATGCCCAGGTCGGGCTGGGCGGAGGCTGCCGCCCCGGTGCCCACCCCCGGCGGCCCCGCTCTTACCCAGCAGCAGCAGCCGGTGGGTGGCCTTGTATGCCAGCCGCTCCTTCTGCAGCTGCTTCTCGATCTTCTTGTTCGCCTCGCGCTGCGCCTTCTCGTCGATGCGCTGATCCTCCGTCTTGCTGTTTCCCAAACAACCCATTTTCCTTTTTTCCGCTTTTTTTTGGTTCCAGTAATGCCGAGAAGAGGGGTCACAAAATATCCTGGGGCGCGGGGTTTATACACCCCTTCCCCTTTGGCCGTGCCTATCTATGTATTACAAAAATATACCATACATAAAAAAAAAATGAGGGACCGGGGAGCTGGTCTTTTATATTCCCGCGACGCATAAAGGGGTGGGTAAAAATAGCCCCGGTGGCTGCTGCCTCTTGGTTTCCTGCCCCCTTCCTAGGTGCTCTGCTCGCTGCTCTTCCCCCTCCGCTCCCTCTCCCCGGCCTGCAGCAGCAGCCAGGAAATACCCGCTGCCACCGCCGTGCAAGGGAAGAAGGATTCAGAGAGGAGGGGACGGAATCTGTAAAAAAAATGTCTATAAATAACACACACTCACACACACACACAATGAAGAGAGCGAGGCTCCTCCTGGAAACCAGCCTAATGCTGCTGCTGCTTGCCTCCCTCACCACACACACACTGCCTATATTCCTCTCTCTCTCTCTCTCTGTAAATTTGGGGCTATTTTTGTCTTTCCAACTCAGCACTGCCTCTTTCTGCAAGACCAGAAAATAACCGAAACTGCAGGGCTCTGTATATATTTATATAATTGTTCCCTGTCACACACGCGCAGTCCCAGGCTCCTCGCTGCTGCATTGACCCGGATTGTGCAGGCTTCCGGGCTACACATCTAACGGAAGCGCCTGTGTTATCAAAAAATATTCGGGGAGGACAAAAACACGCGTGGTATATACATATGCCGCTTGGTAAACGCCGCAGCAAACGTACACAGGGGAGGGCTCTGCCCACCGAAAGGAAGCGCCTCCCGCCGGCTGGGGGCCCCTATGCGCTATCGGAGGTAAAGGGCAGGGTGTCTACTATCAACCGTTTCGGTTTTGCCTTTAATACAGATGTGCGCAGGGGCCAAATTGAGAGGATGCAGCGAAAAAGACTGCGCCGTTGGAAGGCGGCGATGAGGAGCCTGGAGGCGGCGGATATAGTGCGCAGAAGCCGCCCTGTGGCCGCGGAGGCTGCGGCGGCTCTGCGCCCGCCGAGAGGGGGTGGGAGAGTGGAGAGAGCCCGGCACCGCTGTGATCCCCAGCACTGACACACGGCAATAACACCCTTCCGCCGCCGCACGCAGCTGCCAGCGCCGGGGGGCGTGGGCTGGCCGGGGTGTGGCGCGGGAAGGAAGCTCCTCCCGCCGCCAGGGAAGCGAGGCCTCCACTTTCTCTCGCTTGTTGCTGCCAGGCTCCGACGGGCCCGAGCACAGGTGGCCTTCCTAGTGTTCACGCGGTCAGCTGCTCACCTTTGAGTGAAATCAAAACAACGTTTAGGCCAAGCTCCTCCGAAGCACCCGGTTAAAAAGATAAAGCTTGGAAAAATACTTCTATGCACTGCTGGAATTGCAATTTTATTTTACCCATAAATTGGGGTTCGTGGAGTGGCAGAACAAAATGGGGTATAGTCACGCGGGCCCGAGCTTGAAAACAGGAGTCTGGCAGTTAACTTTTGCATATATTAAAAAAAAAAAAAAAAAAAACTACTGCAAAGAAATTGGCAACAAGTACAGGTGTGTCAGCAAATCCTTTGTTGCTTACTTGACTGGTGACAAAGGCAGTTCTTGGGGAGTGTTCTGTTTTGTCCAGTCTTTTTTTTAACAAAACACACAACTCTCCCACAACTGCTTCACCACCAGAGGTATCGTACTGTGCTAGTCTAATCCCCTCAAAATCCCTGGACGTACATAGATCTCTGCAGCAGGTGTCTTAACACTGTACAATATTTTAAAATGCAGCCACGATCACCAATCAAGGCGTTAATGTACCTGCTGCAAAGCACATCGTGCGTCATAGATATCACAAGTTTTAATTTTATTTATATATTTAAGTAGGCTACTGCTTACCTGACAGATCATTTTGGTTGTTCCAAATCATAAGTAGTAAAATGTCTAATATAGCACGGTGAAATGTTTACTGGCCTCAAGAACATGCAAACTGTAAACTATGGGTTTAGCTCTTTACTGTTTTATTTTCCCTAATATGTTGTCATTCTAAGATTGCAAACAAGCACTTCGCAGATAATTAATAACGTTGTCAGTACACATAACCCCAATGATTGTTACACTTTATATTCTGTCTGTTTCTCCCAACCATTCACTCTTAACAGAACGTCTACAAGTTTGGGCGATATGTGAGTCATACAAGTTATAAACTTCATGTATTAAGTAATGTATCCTTTCTATCGATTTACACAATTGTATATTTTATTGTGTCTGTGTGTGATGTAAAGTGCCCTGACACCCTACGTTGGGATAAACAGCTCTATGAAAGAGCTAAATTAAAAAATAAATTAATAGGTTCCATTTAAATCACAATTTGTGTAATTACTCATAACAAAGACAAATCTTGCATTCTTACAGTGCATGCATATCTCTTACATGGGGGTTGAACAAAGTCAAAAACATGCCTCCCATCACAGGTTCTCTAAAGTGCTTGTGAAGCCATAAGCTAAGTGCCTTTGTTTCCTTCCATTTTAATGGCATCTATGCCTTAGACTCCAGATGGCTCAGAGCCAGGATTATACTTCAACAAAAGAAAGGTTGAGGGCCCTTTAAATCTGGGTTTTGTACCTGACTGAAAGTGAAAATAAAAAAGCACCCTTGCTGCCTGCAGGTTAGGACATCAAACAGAATGCAGATAACATGCGGCTGGGCGCTTCTGAGTTATGTCTCAGTGTATTTCCCTGGGATGGCCAGAACTGGCCCAGAAAGCTCCAGAACCGGTGGTCCGGCGCAATTCCCTTACTTTCCACCACTCCCTTGATGTGTGTCTTATATACCACTTGTTACCCCAGGCTTGTAGTTTAGAACCAATATTAATGGTTATTATTAGTTACCTAAGGTCCTCATTACTGGCCATTCCCGCATGCAATAATTACTGGACTGAATAAAAACGGACACCAAGATGTTCACCTATCAGTGCTTTAAAAGGGGCGGTGCTCATAGGTACCAAGTACCTGCACTCCTTTAATTTGAGATGAGATACTGCACTTCTCAGCAGGGGTTCATACTTTTAATGGGAAAGTACCAGCATGTCTCAAGGGCAAACAGGTACTCTTTGGTAATGAGTACCTACAATTCTATGATTCCATTTCAACCACAGTACGTTATGGTATTTACCAACCATTTCCCCCTGATAATTATCGGCAGGACACACCTGCTGATATTTAACACAAAACTCATAATTCCGATATGTGCAGTAGCAGGATTTACCACACACATCCACATTTCTCAGCCAAATTGCCTGAGGGCATAAGTGCTGATTACTTTACTCACCATAGTAAAATGGTAAACTGATCTGACTAACAGCCTTTAGGCAGGGCATCTGGAACTATGCTGCAGTGAAGGGCCAAATTGTGTGACAGGGTTACATAAATTAATCGGCAAGAAAAGCCACACTCTGCAGCACATTTTATGATAGTATTAACTCATTATTTTGTTATTGTGAATCCTGTTAACACTGTCTGGGCATTAGTTGCACTTCATTAGTACTGGTTTAGCACCTAAATATAGCAATAAGCTTCAGATAGGTGACTAGTCAACCTTTGCAAAGGGCCTTTGACTAACTGCGCAGCAACACTTGTCCCTGCGTGTTTAGCAACTTTTGAACCGTTTGAGCTAGAAAAAAATCATTTTTTGTAAAAACCTGCTGATTACGCGGCAGATGATGGATTAAGTGGGAAATACAGCAACTCTACAATTATGTGACAATCGCCGCAACAGCACAATCAAATAATTTCAGTGGTCCTGGCATTAGGTTACCACATTACGACCATAATCCATTGAGCAATGTAGCTATATCTGCAGACAAGGCATCTGCTGTAAACCAGCTTTAGGGAATAAAACACTTGCTCTAGTGATTTATGTATATCTAGCAACTCACGGGCATAATACTGGAGGTCACACATGCAAACACAGGCATACTCAAGGACACAAGTATACAAGGCTGCACTTGCATGCATTATCAAAGTACAAGATGTATGTATGTAGTACACTGTAAACCGAGGCACAGTAATCAGTTCACTGAACAATGTCACCACACCTACTGGTTTTGCCAATTCTTGTTTAGATTACTCTAAGCACTTCATGTGACAGTCTTAGTTGAACGTCAAATCATTCTGTAAATGTGTGGGTGCCACTTACATCAGTCAATAATAAAAATCAAGATTTTTTTAAGTGTGTGAACTTGCTTTTGTGACAGCACAGCAGAGGTGGGTGGCAAAGAAGGAGTGGGTGTAGGATGGGGGAAAGTAACAGGGGGTGAGGGTATGAGGGTCAAAGCTACCAGGGGGACATCACACAAGGAAAACAGCACCTCAGAGCTGGGGAAGAAGCACACATGGAGTGTGGGGCGAAGGAGAGAGAGCGAGCATGGGGGCATGGTATTTTTTTGAGCCTGGAGGGTAACACAAAAGGGAGCACACTGGAAAATACTTTTAGTCTGATGGAGTGCTTAGCCATAAAGAATAAAACGTTGTTCTCTAAGTGAGCAGTGGAAGGACACAAGCTAGCCTGTAAAGAGTATGCTCAAGAAGAGGGACAAAAAACAAGATGGACAAGGAAAACCATCAAATAAGAAGCAAGCACACGAAACTGACAATAAAAGCAATGGGTGGACTCCAAACCTCTATAAATTCTTCGTAAGCCCTCAAAAGGTCTTTCTCAACCAAACAGCTAACACTCTCTGATAGGCTCGACCTAAAAGACTGCTTTAACATTTACAATTTAATACACCACACTGTGAGAAATGATATATGAAGTACATCATTTAAATAATTTGTATAGGACAACAGATAGGCTGATTTTATTATGGGTACTCCCAAATATTTCAGACAACCAAAATGAGGTAGAATGACATAATTTGCCTAGAATTTATACAATTTACCCTATTGTAGAAGCCATGATTTCAGTCCTGATTTTCAGTCCCACAATTTGCTATTCAGCCATAGAGGTAACCTCCAGCCGTGTTTAGAGTGTGATACTAGGAAAATGTTTTATGTACAGTTCTATTTCCCCAAACAGCGCATTAGTAAACCGTGTTGAATAACATCAATAAAATAAAGTGTAAAATGTACAAATCAGATAATACCTATCACCATGTGACAAATCCTAAGGGCAACACGTTGGATAAACCGAGCATCAATAACCAAGGGTGCTGCAATCCCACATTAAGAGCAGATTTTGTGAGGCACAGATGGCAATTAACAATTACAGTAACAAAAAGTGATCTTTAAAATTAACATAAAGGATTGCAACAAGCTGCACAGTTTAAAAGATGCATGTGTTGCTCTTCAAAGGATAGCCAAATGAAAGGAAAAAGGAGTGCTCTGTATATGGTATAATTAGTGTCCTTCATTGACTTGTACACACAACACTAATTCAAAAGAAGCCCCGCCCACCAAGAGGGGTAGTCAAATAGACTTCACAGAAATTGCAAGGCCACATAATGTGGCCTGCAGTTTTCTCTCGAGTTACAAGCTGGCGATACTAAGTTTAAATGCTGCCCATCACCAAAATATAATTCAAATTTCTCATTATACATTTTAGTAAAATTGCGAGCCAAGCCAAGCGAGGAAAAAACACATTTTGTTTTTCCTCATGCACATTCTAAGTTACAGCAGCTCTCAGCCGTTTTACAGATTGCTGCTTGTTAGATCTGACTGAAGTCAGCTTTAAACTCTCTGCCAGGCTCATGAAAACACAAAGATACAAAATAACGATTAAAAAGAAGTATAGTGAAAGGTTACAATGGCCACCCTTCTGGTATTTTTATGGACCGTGCTTTTATGAATATTCTGAAATTCGTAGCCCGTTATGGTTTCCTTTACAGACGTCTTTTGTCTGTAATTTCTACAATCACAGAGTGGCTTAGAGGATGGCAGGTATTTTTACCCCAGCATGTGGATGTCTGATTGGTTTCAGACTTGTTAGAAGTCAAAGAACATTAATTTGGAGAAAGTGGAGGCTTAGATGCATGATATTAACATGCCTTTCCTCGGCTTGCTAATGTCACTGAACTGCCCGGGGGAAAGAGGGGCACTATTACCAGCCCAACTCCCTCCCAGTGCCCACCTTAGAGCCCTCAATGGGCATTTTCAAAGCCTGCAATTAGTGCCTTGGGAAAGGAAGTAGGCTTAGAAGTTGACATGGGAGGAGATGCAAATGAAGGTGAATGCTGCTTTCCATACTTTTGTTCTTTTATTTGAGGTTTACATATCAGATGCTACCTGTAATCTGCAGCTCAAGATGCTAAGTACACCAAAGTAGCGATAACATTCAGCACTGAGAACCATGTTGATGTACTTCATCCCACTGTATAAACGTGGCTGATTTTCAGTAAGCAAAAAGGCACGTTGAATCGCAGTACTTGGGCCCACTGTTGAGTTTCCGCAAGTTTCACATATGTTTTGAAATTTATTCAGGACTGATTCCAGCTATAAGATGAAATGTGTGTGTGGTGTGTATGTATATGTATGTGTGTGTGTATATATATATATAGTTATAGTTCTACTTATGTTAAGTAACTTTAGGTCAAGAGTTTTTGTTTATTAACGGCACAAGTTATAGTTTCTTCAGCTAAGTATAACTAACTGCTGAATTTCTATGTTTTTGTGCGCGTAAAACATGAAACTAACTGTAACGTCCCTTTAACCTTTGTTTCAATTAATTTCTACAGTTTAAAAAAGTAATATACAAATACCTTACATTAAAAACCACCGCCAGGCACAGTCTTTGGCCATGTGCAGCAAGGGTTGGTTGCAGGGCCTGACCTGCGAAGAAGCACTGCCGTCAACTCTCCCACATGCATACAACTGCACTCTGCGCAAGGCCGTTGGCAATGCCCGGGGTATAGTGTGTAAGTGGGAGACGTTTTATCCCCCCCCATTGGGCTTCAGGTCCACGGTTACCCGCGGATCCCCCACAGGTACCCGTGGATCCACATCCTACATATCTATTTATTTCTCCTTTAATATAGCCAAAACTACTGAATGGATTAACAATCAGGAATACAGAGTCGGGGTAGGTCCTTGACGACCATTGACAGCACCACATTCTGCACTTTTGATGAGAATACCGTGTACTCCTAGGGCGCCACAATCTCTATTTGGGATGGGCGACTTTTATTTGAGATAGACTGACCAAGACATGCAGTAGACAAGTAAGTCACCGGATTATATATACTTACCTGTACCTTACTTAGGTTCTTGAGGAGAAGTGATAGTACTTTTTGGGCCTGATGAAGCGTCGCTGAATCCCATTGTGTCAAATAGGACGCGAAACATGTTGACCCTTAAACAGAGGGGTTAGGATAGTGTCCTCTCCCCACAACCACTTTCTTATGAGAGTGCATAGGAGCATAATCTTTTTAAGCACTCCAGTTATTTTTAAATCTTAGCCTAAACCCGTTTCTGACACATTAAATTATGATGGTTTGGGTTTAGAGCTATTTTTATTCTTCACCTTCTTGCTCTCCTCACCTTAGTCACCACTTGGTTTCATCTTCAGCACCTCTTCTAATCTGAAGTACTCTTGTTAAGAGCACCCCCCTTCTTTTGAAAGGGCGCCCGTCAGGCATTGCAGCATTGGCCTGACGAGGAGCGAGCCCAGTGATGATCCTCTACATCCTCATGGGTGTGTGAGGGCTCTCTTTTCTCCTAAATTAGCTCCCCTGTATTTGTATTTTCATTTTGGGTCGTTTTGTGAACAGTGTATTTTACAATTTATAGAAGCTATATCGGGAGGCTGTACACTGGACCATTAATCTCCCTGTCCCTCTCCCTTGTTGTACCTGGATTTACATTAGACCATCAAAAGATCTTTCTGGACCAAGATCTAGCCTTCTGCCAAATTTGGTATAATTCTGTTCAGCGGTTCAGGGTGTAGTTGTGTATAAAATCTCTATGAGGAAATAACATGCAAAATACACATCACAAAAAAAAAATCAAAGGTGACTGGGACATTATAGTTAGGTTCAGATTTTACACACACAAAACAAAAGAAATTCAGCTGTCATAGTTAGAGTTATTTGAACTATAATTCATGCCCAAAGGTAATTCTAACTCTCACCTTCGCCATGTACAGTTTTTTCATCAAGATTTTTACTGCAAATGTTACAGTGATATTGTCAATGATGCCAAAGAAGATGTCATGAGTGATGTAATAACTGGGGTGATGAGCAGTGCATGGTGAGGGCGTGAGTTGTTACCTTAGGGCATGAGTTACTTGCAATAACTAACTATAACAGCTGGATTTCTATGGTTTTGTTCATTCAAAATCTAAACCTAACTATAACGTCCCTGTAACCTTTGTTTTTTTTTAGTGAATTTCTGAGGTGTTTTTGAATCTATTTCCAAACCTTAACATCCCTGTTAGAAATGGGGTCTCTAGTTGGCAGTCAGTTTGAACCCTGTCCAAGTAGAGACACTCACTCTAGTCAGGATAAGGGAGATACCCACTCAGATAACCCCTGCTCACCCTCTTGGTAGCTTGGCACGAGCTGTCAGGCTTATCTCAAAACCAATGTGTAAAGCATTTGCACATAACACACACTAATAAGTGAAAACAGTACAAATGGACACCACACGAGTTTTAGAAAGATAGCCAATATTTATCTGTGTAAAACAAGACCAAACAATAAAAATCCAACACACAGTCCTAAAGGTATGAATTTTTTAAGATTTCTCTTAAAAATACAGTTCCTTGAAGTTGATAGCTCCATCTGGGGCTATCACGGCATCATGATCAACAAAACCAACAGTTCAGGCCGGCTTAGACGTCACGGACCAGCTACAGTGTTGGGAAGACCCGCCAACAGTACCTTGGATTTGCAGGGCATCGTGATCCTCACGGTCAGCTCTGAAGAGCCGCACCGCTGTGTCGGTTCCGGAATCGGTGCGGGAGTCATCGGACCCTTGAGGTCAGACAAAGGTGGATCGAACTCCAGGCTGATGAAGTCAGAAGCGCTGGCATGGATGGCGTCAGGGCTGAGGTGCAAAGCAGGACAATGTCACTTGCAGTGCCCACAGGTCACGGTGCAGGCAGCAGCTTGGTGACAGCGTCCAGCGGAGTCGGTGAGACCAGGGCTGCCGTGTGAAGCGAATCGGTGCGACGTGCGGTGTCACCAGGTCACAGTGTAGGCAGCGTCATCGTTGCTGAAGAGATGTCATCGGTAGGCGCAAGCCAGCAGTGAGGGACGGGGCGGTGCTTCGTGACCCTCAGAAGCAGTGTCCAAAGGCCACAGTGCAAGCAGGATACCTGGTGACGACACTTGAGTCGATGATGCTGGCGTCGGTGGACCAGGGCTGCGGTGTGGGACGGGACGGTGCTTCATGTACCTCACAAGCGGTGTCCACAGGCCACGGTGCAGGACGCGGCGCCGGTGTCAGCAGGAGCAGAGGCGTCGGGGATGCCCAGCCTGTGGTGTGAGCAGGCAATGCCGGAGTGCTGGGCGCACAGGTAGTGATGCCAGCAGTGGCTCAGTGAAGTCATCCGATGACGGTGTCGGTGAGACCAGGGTCGCGGTGCGGCGTTGGCAGATCATGGTGCAGGCCAGCGGCGTCGTTGGCGGTGTCACAGTGTTTCTCCTCTTGAGCAACACAAAACACACAGTTCCCAGTGCTGCAGGTCGAGGAAACTGAAGTCTTAAGTGTCCCTGAGACTTCCAACAGGAGGCAAGCTCTACTCCAAGCCCTTGGAGAACTTTCTCAAGCAGGACACACAGCAAAGTTCACCCTTTGCACTCTTTTAAGGCAGAATCAGCAACTGCAGGCCAGTCGAGCAAAGCAACACAGCAAAGGGACAGTACTTCTCCTCCAGCTCTTCAGCTCTTCTCCTTGGCAGAGGTTCCTCTTGATTCCAGAAAGATTCTAAGAGTCTGGGGTTTTGGGTCTTCTTCTTATACCCCTTTCTGCCTTTGAAGGTGGCAAACTTCAAAGTAAAGTCTCAAGTGTTTGTGAGATCCTTCCTTGTCCAGGCCAGGCCCCAGACACACACCTGGGGGTTGGAGACTGCATTGTGTGAAGGCAGGCATGGTCCTTTCAGGTGTGAACGACCACTCCTCCCTCCCCTCTAGCTCAGATGGCTCATCAGGATATGCAGGCTACACTCACGCCCCTTTGTGTCACTATCTAGAGAAGTGCAAAACAGCCCAACTGTTAAACTGACCCAGAAAATTCACAAATAGGCAGAGCCATTCCCACAACCCACTGCCTGTGGCATAGTTAAGTCACCCCTCTAGCAGGTCTTACAGCTCTAAGGCAGGGTGCACTTTACCACAGGTGAGGGCATAGTTGAATGAGCACTATGCCCCTACAGTGTCCAAGCAAATTCTTAGAAATTGTAAATGCAGGGTAGCCATAAAGAGTATATGGTCCGGGAGTTTGTCAAACAGGGACTCCACAGTTCCATAATGGCTACCCTGAATACTGGGAAGTTTTGTATCCAACTTCTCAGCACAATAAATCCACACTGATGCCAGTGTGGGATTTATTGAAAAATGCACACAGAGGACATCTTATAGATGCCCCCTGTATACCAGTCCAACTTCTAGTGTTAGGCTGACCAGTTTCTGCCAGCCTGCCACGTCCAGACAGGTTTCTGGCCACATGGGGTGAGTGCCTTTGCCTTTGGCCTTGGCCACAGAGTGACAAAGCCTGCACTGGGTGGAGGAGCTTCACACCTCCCCGCTGCAGGAACTGTAACACCTGGAAGTGAGCCTCAAAGACTCAAGCCTGGTGTTACAGTGCCCCAGGGCACTCCAGCTAGGGGAGATGCATGCCCCTCCGGACACAGCCCTCACTGTTGGCGGCAAGTCCAGAGGAGATAATGCGAAAAACAAGGAGGAGTCACCCACCAGTCAGGACAGCTCCTAAGGTGTCCTGAGCTGAGGTGACCCCTGCCATGGGAAATCCTCCATCTTGTTTTGGAGGATTCCCCCAAAAGGATTAGGGATGTGCACCCCCCCTCCCCACAGTGAGGAGGCACAAAGAGGGTGTAGCCAACCTCAAGGGCAGTAGCCATTGGCTACTGCCCCCCAGACCTAAACACACCCCTAAATTTAGTATTTAGGGGCAACCCTGAACCCAGGAAATAAGATTCCTGAAACCTAAAGAAAGGAGGACTGCTGCCCTGAAAGCCCCACAGAGACGACAATTGACTTGGCGCCAGCCCTACCGGCCTGTCTCCAGACTCCGAGAACCTGCTCAGCGACACATCCAGCGGGACCAGTGACTTCTGAGGACTCAGAGGACATACCTGCACCTAAAGGGCCAAGAAACTCTAGAGGACAGGGGCTCTGTCCAAAACTGCAACAAAGAAACCATCTCCAAAGAAGACTCCAGCCTCACTCCGGAAGCGTGAGTCTTCACACTCTGCACCAGACACCCCAGGTTCGTGTCCAGAAGAACCAACACCATAGAGAGAACCCCCAGGCGACTCCAACAATGTGGACACCGAGTCGACCTCCCTGCACCCCACAGCGACGACTGCCCAGTAACAAAGGAACCCGACACCTGGAATAAGCCCTGCACCCCGCAGCCCCCAGGACTGAGAGGAACCAACTACTGGTGCAGGAGTGACCAGCAGACGGCCCTCATCCTAGCCCAGTCGGTGGCTGGCCCAAGAAGCCCCCCTGTGCCCTGCCTGCATCATCAGAGTGACCCCCAAGTCCCTCCATTGATTTGAACACACAACCCGATGCCTTGTTCACACACTGCACCCGGCCGCCTCTATGCCGCTGAGGGTGTATTGTGTGTTCCTGTTTGGGACTTCCCCCATCCCCACCCCTCAGGTGCTCTACAAAACCCCCCTGGTCTGCTCCCCAAGGATGCAGGTACTTACCTGCTAGCAGACTGGAACCAGAGCACCCCTGTTCTCCATAGGAGTCAAAGGTATTTGGGCCCTATTTTGACCTCTGCACCTGACTGGCCCTCTTGCTGGGTGTTTGGGGTGCCTTGAACCCCAAACGGTGGGCTGCCTATGCCCAGGAGACTGAACTTGTAAGTACCTTACTTACCTGAGAAACTATTACTTACCTACCCCAGGAACTGTTGATTTTTGCACTGTGTCCACTTTTAAAATAGCTTATTGCCATTTTTGCCAAAGCTGTGTGCATTACTGTTTTAATTCAAAGTTCACATTTATTGCCTGTGTGTACAACAAATGCTTAACACTACCCTCTGATAAGCTTACTGCTCGACCACACTACCACAAAATAGAGCATTAGTATTATCTAATTTTGCCACTATCAACCTCTAAGGGGAACCCGTGGACTCTGTACACACTATCTCTCACTTTGAGATAGTATATACAGAGCCAACTTCCTACAGTCACAGAATGAGTTAAGCAAGAAAGTGCCTACTTTCTAAAAGTGGCATTTTCAAACAGACAATTTAAAAAACAACTTCACTAAAAGATACATTTTTAAATTGTGAGTTTAGAGACCTTTAACTCCACATTTTTATCTGCTCTCAAGAGGAATCTGCGCTTTAAGGATATTTAAAGGCAGCCCCCATGTTAACCTTTGAGAGAGATAGGCCTTGCACAGCGAAAATCGAATTTGGCAGTATTTCACTGTTAGTACATATAACACACACTACTATATGTCCTACCTTAAAAACATACACTGGACCCTGCCCATGGGGCTACCTAGGGCCTAACTTAGGGGTGCCTGATGTATTAAAAGGGAAGGTTTAGGCCTGGCAAGTGGGTACACTTGCCAAGTCGAGTTGGCAGTTTAAAACTGCACAGACACTGCACTGGCAGGTCTGAGCCATGTTAACAGGGCTACTAATGTGGGTGGCACACCAGTACTGCAGGCCCACTAGTATCATTGATTTATAGGCCTGAGTACCTCTAGTGCACTTTACTAGGGACTTACCAGTAAATCAAATATGCCAATCATGGATAAACCAATCAACAGTACAATTTACACAGCAAGCATATGCACTTTAGCACTGTTTGAGAAGTGGTAAAGTGCCCAGAGTCCCAAAGCCAACAAGAACTGGTCAGAAAAATTGGGAGGAAGGAGGCAAAACGACTGGCGATGACACTGCAAAAAGAGCCAGGTGCAACAGTACCTTTAATCTTTTTTGTGTGTGAGTTTTTAGGGTTGTTTTTACGTTAAGCAAGATGACCATTGCAATTTATGGGGGAGCTTGTTTCTTTCCCCTCTGATGTCCATGCGCATGGCCCTGTCCCCTCCCTATTGCTTTCTGTGGTCCGCTGTGCTGCACTGCTGTCCCGCTTGCCCTGTGTGCTGTATTGTGCTCCTTCAGCCCAGACGCATGCCCGTACGGTCAGATGGGTGCCCATGCCCATCTCACTCCTGCCATCTTTTATTTGAGTCCATGTCTCTACTCCATCTCTTCTGCCCTCAGGTAGCCAATGTACCATACTTGCCAACATTTTGAACTTGGTAAGAGGGGGATTAAAAAAAACAAAAAAACAGGGAATTGATTTTACCCATTGGCTTACAATGAAAGAGTGGGGTTTTAGGCAGAAGGCAGCTAAAATAAAGCCCTTTTGGGATTAAAAACATTGGGAGTCTCCTGCCTGAATCGGGTATGTTAGCATGTATGGCTGTATTGCCACTGCCTCTTACTTCTGCCCTCAATGGCCTGTGTGCATGGTTGGCTGTTGCCCCTGCATCACCTTTTCTCTGCTCTCCATGGTTAGTTGTACTGCCACTGCCCCTCCCGCTTGTCCAGTGTGGTCAACTGGTTGCCTCGGCACCCTCCTCCCTGCCCTCAATTATCAGAGACTGTGCCCCTGACCTATGCCTCCCCCACAGTATTCTAATGAACAACTAGACTGCTAAAACTCTAGATTTATTACAAAAGTGTGTCACGCCTGATGTAATCTTGATGTAATCAAAACTAATACCTAAAACATTTCCTTTAGAAATTATAAAACTGAGAGGCTTTTACTCCCATAGAAATTATGGCTAGTGCTCTAAAAAAACAAACATGAGGACCTATTTTGTGAGTTCTCAAATAGGGACTAAGTACTTTACAATTGTTTGCTATCTTTATGTACCAAAATGAATGGTCCTGTGTGTAATGTAATTGATGCTCATGTAAAGCACTTCAATACCTTCGGGTCAAGTCTGCGCTATATAAAACTGCAAAAAACTACAAAATTAAGTGTTTTGCACACTTCTGTCATTGAGCTATATTTCGGCTCCATTCAGGGAATGTGTGCTTAATATGGACTCTTTTGTCTCTGGAGAGTATTGAAATATTATGGCATTGAAAGAATAAATAAAGAGGAAAGAGGTGATGACAGGGAACTGAAATTGTGCAGATTAGAATCTCGTCTCATTATGAAATTACAGACTATGAATCCCAATGGGTTGTATAATGATGAGGAATTGCGTGCACATCTATAAAATTGCAAAAAATGAATGAATATTGAAAGACTGATGAAGTTGTAAGATGTATACTACTACAGACTGATATGGTAATTAATATGGACTGGGACCGCTAGGTGTGTTGTTCTATAATGAGGCATAAACAACAGTAAGAACAATCTATTATAAGCGAGTAACAGCCATGAGAGCGCATTAGACAGTAACAAATTGCCCAAAAAGATAAGAGAGCAATGGGCTGTGAATAAATTAATCACATGTAGCATGTAGAATTAAGCAATGGCACATCAATAAATGGGGGAGAATGTGTAAATGCCCAATATATAACAATCATGTAGAGAAATTTGAGCAAATAGCTGACAATAAGCATTTTGGTAGTTAATTAACAATTAGCATGTCTTGTGATGATAATTTAGATTTGTAGAGGATATGTTTACAGTAATCATATTTTAATATTGGAAAACATTAAATATGAGTGTATTGTTGGAGTAGGAAATTTTAACATATTATGTATAGATGTTTTAACTCTAGCATTCCCAGGATGCCGCATTAGAGGTGGATGCTGGGTAGAGGTATTTAAGGAAAGTAGTAGTAGGACTAAGCAAGCCTGATGAAGACTAAGTAAAAACACGTTGGTTTTTACTGGCTGGCCTAATAAAGAAGTCATTTGAAGGCAAATTACTCCCTGGAGTGCAGTGTGGAATTTCGATATCATAAAAGTCTGTTGGTGTGAAATATATAGCAAAGAGATGTATTCCTTTTGGAATTCAGTGGCTGGCACAATTAGAAATCAAAGAAATCTCAGCCACTATTCCTACTCCTATGTAGAGCACATAATTTGGTTGATCTCTATCAGTCATGTATTCAGTGCTCAATGGTCTTACGCCTATTGAGGGAATAGCCTGGCAAGGCTGACCGTACTAATCTTAGAAATATTGCATTGTTCTATGGCACTGGAAAGCTCTTTGCCAAAAAATTAACTCTTAGCAACTCCAGTTAGACACTTGAGTACACTTTCCAATTGCTCAGAATAGGTTTTGAAGGGGCTGCTCTTCTTGATACCCAGCAGGGTACCACACACATATGGCAGAGACTTCTGTTGCTCAAAGGACTCCCCCTTTGTAGTATGACAAATCACCTTTCCACTCCATTTAGAGAGGATGAAGAGTTGTAGACTTCAGAGAAAGCTTGCAAATTGCATCCTAACTGCATACTTACAACAAGGATGAAAAGCCCCCCCTCACATCTTAATACAGGTGGTATTGGCACCTCAATTCAGCTACCTTCAAAGGTTCCAGCTAGATATGGGATGAAGAAGGAATGTGCACTTACCCTATTTAAACTATGCATGGGTGTTTTTTTGAGGGGTGGGGGAAGACAACCCTGCCGCTTCATACACTGATAACATTCTGTTAATTTACAACTCTATTACGCCCTAGACTGCATAGATGTTCATTGTATTTAGATAAACCGAAAAATAAAAACAGTTACAAATTATCTTTAGGTAGTAAAATAAAGAAATTCTTAAGGAGCCTTTCAGGGATGCTCTAAGTACAGCTCATTAAGAGAAGGAAGTGTGTATGGTTATTGATAGGTCCTTTGCACTGCTTTCTTTGCAAGTTGGGAAGTAGTTGCATGGACAAGCAGCATAAATTTGGTGCTCATTGTTGTTCCTCTTGATTCAAGCCCACCAGTCGTTTTTAGGTGGAAGCCTACCAGACATCGCAGCCGTCATCTCTGCTAATGACATCTTGGGGACATTCAGAAAGTTTGCCCAGAAGGTATTTTGCCCATTGCCTACTATTGGCTTTTTGGTTTGTAACTCACATTTTCTTTGTTTCTATTTGCTGGCTTTATTTGTTTTAGGCTGTCCAACCTAAATGCAACGCTTCCCTCGAGCCAGCCTTATTTACAGTATTCTTCTGAGTCTTCCCTTTCTGTAAAAAGGCCTTTAAATCTTGTTCTTATCTTGTCACATTTGCTGCACATTCAAAGTCAGATGTCAAATGTCATTCTCTTCCAAGGGAGCTTAGTGTTAACTTTTCTTTCTCTGACTTAAAAGTGAGAGGATTTATGTGACAATCATGCTGGCTACTGGGGGTACTTCTGAAGTGTGGTGGAAACAAATATTTTATTACCATCAAAACAAATCAATACACTAGGACATCACATTTCCTCACAGATTTTGTGTGCTGTTTACTTTTATCAGTAAAACTGTATGACTGAGCAAATATAATGGTCATTTCAATTGACGATGTGTTGTCTGTAATGGCAGTGCACTATCATACCATGGACTCCACTGTACCCCACTCTGAACTCTACACCATTTTACTCAAAAACAATGTCACTGCACCGTACCCGAATCTACTCTGCACCACTGCACTCTACACTACTGTTCTAAACAGCATAATTGTACTCAACACCACAGCTCTATATCGCACTCTACTCTGCACCACTCTATGCCCCTGCAGTCTATGCCAATGCACTCTACTATACACCAATGCGCTCTACAACAGTCTACTCTGAAACACTGCAATATCAGCCACCCAACTATACGCCACTCTATGACACTCCAATCTACTCTGCTTCACTCTACTGTACGCCACTTAATGCTAATGCATTCCATGCCACTACACTGCACACCACTCTACTCTACTCTGCATCACTCCACTTTATGCCATTGCACTCTATCATGCACCATTCCACTCTGCACCGACAATCCACTGGAAGCCACTCTAATCTACTAAGCACTTCTGCACCCTACAACTCTACTTTATGACACAGCACTCCACATCGCTTCACTCTGCTCTGAAATAACATTCTCTAAGCCACTGCACTCCACACCACTGCACTCTAAACCAAGGCACTCTACATCACTTTAGTCAAAAATATACTCTACACCACTGCACCCCACTATACTCTACTCTGCAACACTACACCACTGCACTGTGAGCCACTGAACTCTACACCACTCTACTCTACTGTGCACCACTGTATCCTATACCACTGCTCTCTATGCCTCTTCACTCTCCACCACTCTGCGCCACTGCACTCGACACCAGTGCACTCTACAGCTAGACTGTAGATCTATTGTACTTGCCATTGCTTTGTCTTTCCTGTGACCAGCACCAGGAGGCCCCTTTTAGGGGAACTGCGTGCTTCAGAAATTATTTTAACATAACATATTCTGCAACACTGCACTCAACTTCTGAACTCTCCGCCACTGCACCGTATGTCTCTAGTCTACTGTGCACCACTGCATTCTACGTCACTGCACTCTACACCGCTCCAGTTGAGGCCAATGCACTCTAGGCTACTATTCTGTGCCATTCCACGCTACCCTGGACAACTTTGCTCTACCCTGCACCACTTCACTCTAAGACACTACACTCTATGCCACTCTACGGTACACCATACTACTGTAGGCTACTACGCCACTCTACTCTGAACTACTGCATTCTAACCCAATGTACTGTACACTAATTTACTCAAAACCAATGCTCTCTATGCCCACTACTCTGCACCACTGCACTCTACGCCAATATACTCTACAACACTATGCCACTGCAGGCTATGCCACTCTACACTACTGCGCTCTATGTCACCATACTCGATGCTACTCTGTTCTACACCACTGTACTGTATACCACTGCTCTCTACAGCACTATACTCTGCAACAGTATGCAAATGCACTCTAAGACACTCTTATCTGCAAGACTGCACTCTGCCACTGATTTTTCTGTCTTCTGAAAGCAGTGGGGAGACGCTCCTCCACCTTAGTGGAGGAGCCACCGCTGCTCTATGCCACGCTACTCTTCACCTCTGCACTCTAGCCTGCACCTTTCCACTTTCCCCTGCACCACTTCACTCTATTCTGAAACAGTATACTCTACTGCACTCCGCCATTCTACTCCACCCTGAGCCACTCCACTACGCCACTGCAATCTATGCTTCACCACTTTAGTCTGCACCACTCTACTGTACACCACTCTGTCAATCCACCATAAGCAAATGCATCCTATACCACTTTATTCACAACAAATGCACTCTAAGCCACTGCACTATACCAATCTATCCTGCACCACTGTATTTCACACCACTTCACACTAGACCACTATACTCCATTAAACTACTCCACTCTGCTCTGACACTCCATGACACTGTACTCTAATCTATGTCACCCTACGCAATTCCACACTACTCCACTCTGTGCCACTTCACTCTGGAGTAGAGTTTGTAGATTGGAGTAGATTGACACTTCACAACACTCCCTATGCCACACCACTCTGCCCTATGCCGCTACACTCTGCGGCACTACTCCACTCTACACCACGCATTTCTATGACACTCCACTCTATGCCCTTCCATTCTACAACAGTCTACTCCCTCTATCACACACCACTACACTATCACTCCACGACACTCCATGCTACTCATCTGTGCTCTACACTACTCCACGAATCTATACGAAATTCCTTAGCACCTCACTCTACTTTAGAACACTTCACTCCACAGCACTCTCCTTTACGCCACTAACTTTGCCATGCTGAACAGCCTCTAAGCTGGGGGAAAATATGGCTAAAATATATTGTCAAAGCCAGTGGCTCTTGAATGGACGAGACCTACTGGCTTTGCCAAACTTTGTTAGACTGAGCCTCTAATAAGGCCACCGCTGCCTTCTCAGATTATGTTAAGCATTCAATCTTTTTGGCGACAGCCTTCTTCCAAGCCTTTTCTCTTCTTGAGAGCAGGTTTGAAAATAAGTCTGCATCACTCGGTTTACTACTGATCCCAGGGTGATATCTGGGCCAATGTCGATTTCAGAGGGCAGGATCTCTACTGATCAGGTTACCCACAGTTCTGTTGGTAGCGGTAGATCATGACATTTCTGAGTAACCACAACACAAACGACTAGTCAACGACCCATGAATCCGCATTATATAAACTAAGTGTTCACTAAACCTGGGTGAACTTTTAGTTAAACTTGCGAAATGCACGGAATTCCTGAATTTGGTACTCTGCAGAATTTCTTATTTTTTTCCAATACACGATTTTTCTTAATTTGAGACAGCAGATGGACATAACCTATTTTAGAAAGAGAATTTCTGATCGAACTGTCTCCTTCCAGTATCTTGCAAGACTTTAAACCAGGTGATGTTAACATAAAACATGACTCACGGGCTGGTGCAACTAATTTGATTTCCTGTCGTTTACGAGGTTTCATGGGAAATTCGGTTTTACATTCTTACTATTTTGCTTCTGCCACAGCTTACCAAAGAAAGGTTATGTATTATGACACCCCTGAGATTTTTGGTGATGTTAGAGTTGAACATCTGCATAAACCAAATCGGGGTTCATTAGACACAACTTCCTGTTGGTGAACAAAAAAAGAGCATGCCTTACTCTCCCAAAGAAGGCATTTCAACGCAGGGTAGCTTACTTTGGGCAGTTCTTTCTGGTTTACTTCCTTTTAATACCTCCCGATTAAGAATGAAAAAAAGCTTCACATGCGGCTGGATAACTTGCCAAGAAAAGCCTTTCTCTTCCATGAGAAATAATTCTTAAACAAGCTCTCATGAACCGCAGTGCGAGTACTGTATTGCACCGGTCCGTATTCAGAAACAAACACGGACTAGAACGTGCTTAGAATAAAGTTACGTACAAGATCTCATGAGGACCACTAAATGCTGCTTTGCTTAAGGCTCTGCTTTGCTGCCTCCGCCCAATAAAGGAAACCATAAAAAGTTCCATGAGGAGGTTGGTGGCGATAGCCACTCTGGCTTTCATCAGCTAGTCATATTTACAGATAGCGAGGCGAGTATTTCAACTACATTTCTCGTCTTTCTATTGTCTATGTAGGAAGGTGTAATTAACATGTGTTTAAACCTCCAAGTAAGGACTTCAAATGAAGGCCATTATCCACTTAGCATCATACAACAATGCATTTGCTGGTTATTCCAATCCACTTGGCCACAGATTTGTCTATTACAGTATAAGTTCAAATTACCCCCCACTATCACCTATCTCTGCTTAGGATTCACAACGAGTACCTGGGTCAGGCACTTGGCCCCACCCAGGTACGTCACGTGAGGTCAGCTGAACTGCCATGTTACTAGGCAGAATTGTAAGTACAAAGGATACACTGGGGTGACGGTTGCCCCGCACAGTGCGTGGGGGGAGCTCCAGGGTGTCCCTCAGTACAGTAAACTGTGCACGAGCAACAGGCCCTTTGCCTGAGGGCTCCTGCCTGGATTGGGGGGCCCTTTATGTACTATGCAGGGGGGCCTCAAATTTTGTTACGCCACTGAAAGGATAACTTGCAGTTATCCAATATGTGTTCCCTAAAACAACCCCACCAGGAGCTCTTCTTCTGTTCACCTACAACCTAGGCACAGAGGCAGAATTTTGATGCTCACAATTCAAATCCATACGGAAGAGCATTCTCACACTGTCTTTCACAAAGTAATATTGACAACCAAAGTTTAATTTGGTAGCTGGTAACAAATGTTTCTGTGCTTACCTGGTTGTTACTCTGATATGTGATGGGCAATTGCGCCTTCTACTACAGGAATCAAGATACTACAACCATTGAAAGGGAAGCAAATACTAACCTTGCATGCTTTTTCAAGTACAGTGATAGTGTAATCCGCGGCAGTGTATGAATAACATCCTCATGAAAGCCCTGGACTGGAGGGGCCGAGTGTAGGGACAAACCTGTTGCAACTGATAATTGACATAGGACCACAATATCCTTATATTGACCGGATCTCTTTAACCATACTCTAAGAAACCTGCCGTCAAAAGGAAACCGGATGGTTGGAGGTATTTGTATCTAATTTTAGTTACCCCGGTCACAGTAATATTCAAAGTGCTCTGTGGAATATGGTTGAGTGCATTCCGGTTTTTAGGGACCAGGATGAGACCAGATGCTGAAGCATGCCGCTGCTAGAGTGAGTGAGGGTCTAACATAAGAAAAATAATATTTTCTTTTCAGAGACATCAGACATGGCACTCAATTGAGAAAATAAAGTGTTGTATGTGGACAGGAGATAACAATTTTCTGTCCATTATCCAACCTACTCACGTTACGGGCAACACCCTTTACTCTCAAGGGTCTGCAGAAATCACCCCACTTTTCTGTAGCCTGGGTTTTTTCACCTAAAGTAAATATCCTGGTCACACATGAAAGTTTTTGACACAATGTATGTCATCATATCTCTATTTGTATTTAATCTGCATACTCTTCATTTTATACAGAATCTTTTCTCTGTTACCTTGGTATGGACCAGCCTCTTCAACCCCACAGGTGCCATTTTCATGCCTGCTTCCCTTCCCTTAATGGGGCAAAAGGAGACATTCATGTGACACTATTGCACAATCAGACATTCTTCTGTGAAGGCAGCCTTATAAAAACATAACTTGTGCACACTCTCTGTATACACTTATTAATCATGTGGTTTATCCTTTCAACTAACGCACCTGCTTTGCGCAGTGCAATAAAGTTCTGTAGCGATCAATCAATTTTCAGTTAAGAAGTCCTTCAGTAGGTCTAAAGAGACGTGCACCGTTGTCTATGAAGAAGACCTTGACGATGCCTTAACACTAAAACAGCTCTCAAGAAATTCATAAAAATATTTATAGTGGTGATATGCCTGCTCTTCTAATTTATCCAATAGATGTGATAATCAATAAGTATTAAATCACACATATGGAAACCCTTCTTACCTACAGCCCTTAAATTGTTAAGCACTAACTGAACCCACAGTTTATCTGGAACACTAATGGGCAAAAGAGGGACCTGTCTCACAATCCTGGTTTTGCCACTGGCAGAGCAACTGTAACACAACTTTATCATGATTTCTACTTGGGCTCACGACTAGGCCACCAGTAACTAGATTAGAGTTTGCATTTGTTTTGGCTCCTGGCCAACTGCCCTTCAATGGCTAGGTCAGTTATTTTGTCTCTAAGCTATGTAAGGGTCATTATCTTACTATCTCTATAACTTATTCTGATATTCTTGCTAACTGCATTTCTGACTTCCCAATAGCCAGCTATTTTCTCAGAATGGTCTTTGACTCCTGTAGGTCATAAAGAGGGGAATCTGTTACTAAGTTCCTTAACTTTATAATCAATCTCCAAGCAATGCTTCTACTCAACTTCATTCGATCAGGATAATTCAACAGCCGGAACACACACTTGAGTTGTGGTCTCTTCCTCGCATTTAGATTTTAGGGATATACAGGAAAGACAGTCTGCTGCAGTATTTTCATTCCCCGACAGGGATTGTATTTTGTAGTTAAATCCCTCCAGATCTAAACGCCAACAAGAGATTCTGGGTGTGGCATGGTCAATGCACTCAGAAGTACCCATACAGGTTAGTGGTTTATTATCTGTCCTGATTATCAATGTAATAGCCAAGTCAATGCAGCTGCTTCCCTCTCCACAATGGAGTAGTTGAGCTGAAGTAACTCCCAGTCATTTGGTACTGGCATTGTTGACTAAAACTGTGGATCCGTATGCATACAATGTATTCAAGGACAAAGTTTTAGATATAGCTGTCTCTATGCAGTCAAATGATTTCCGACAATCCTGGTGCCACTCAAAAGATGCATTTTTTTAAATATATTTTTTTATAGAGTGGTCACATGGGTTCTACCATATCGAGAAGTTTTTGACAAACCTTGAATAGACCTTGTCCAGCCCATGCAAAGACTTAAGCTCATAGTAGTTGGTGGCACCTTCATAAGTGACTTTAATCGATCTAACTACGGTTTAAGCACATTATGGAATTCAATATGTCCAAAGTATTCAACAGATCCAACTCTAATAAGACACTTCTCCCTTTTTTATAGTTAGTCCAGCATATTTCAGTCTTTGCAAAACAACCCTGAGGGAATGATCCGAAGTATGTTCACAGGAACCATGAACCACAATGCTGAATTGGAAACAAAGCACCTTGGACACACCCTCCAGGACAAGCTGGACGATTCAGTTGAAGACTGTGGCAGCAGACACAAACATGAAAGGGCACCCTAACATATCTGAAACCTCAAAGGGCGGTAATAAACAATGCAAGGACTTGAGAATCAACTTGTTGATGCGCTGTGGCTAAATCAAGGACACTGAAGCTGCAAGCATCCTCTCGCTAACTCAGCATATTGTCTATCTACCCTTAATTTGGTGTGGAAATCACATAAATCCACACAAAGGGTCTGATTTAGAGTTTGGTGGAGGAGGTTACTCCATCACAAATGTGACTGATATTCCGTCCGTCGTATTACATTTCCATTAATGCCTATGGAACTTGTAATGCTCTGGATGAGATATCCATCATGTCTGTAATGGAGTAGCCTCTCTGGCAAAAGCTAAAATCAGGCATATAATCGGATGTCATTATCTTTTGCTTTAGTGGCAATAGCAACTGGGGATAACAACTTTGAATATTCTTTGGGTTCAATCATGCTCTCCTTCAATGGCTTATCTAACTCAGCCTTATGCATGAGATGCGGAATGGGCTGGATTTTGTGCACAACAGGTTTGGCACTGGATTGAACTTTGACGTGATGTAGGTAATTAGGAACCCCTTTTTGTTTGTGAATAACTCAGGAGGAAGGGTCTCGCACGAGATTGGATCAACTTCACTGGGATCTATATCGAATCCCTAATTCCCTAGGGTGCCTTGAGCACAACAAATTACATCCCCTCTTGGCAACATAAACTTTACCAACAGTAGATCTACCCTTGAAAGATATTTTTTTTCTCCAATGGTTTCACTGAATACTAGATTAACACCCCTGCTAGTATTTTCTCTGCATATTCTTTCAAACTGACCCATTTTTTCTACATTTTTTGTTGTTTGCATTCTGTGCTCAACAGCTGGGGTTGTTGACCAGGTGACTGCTGTTACCACATCTGTAGCACTTGGCTTTATCACTAACTTGTATTGATTTGGCGGAATGACTATCTCTAGTGATTATACACTGTTCTTCCTTAACTGCATTAACCATTTCATTTTCTATCCATTCTCACAATTTCAGTAGATATCCATTCTCATTTCTATTACACAGTGTGCCATGTGTTCCACTTCCTTGGTGATGTGAATGGCCTCTCTCGGTCAGGATGCTTTGCCAATTGTGTTTTTCTGGCTATTTCGATTGTTAGATAATGGCTTAACTGATATCTTGTAAAAATAAATTAAAAAAAATTCACACAGTAGACAAAAGTCACAAGTGTTAAGAGTGTCCTCTAAGTGCTGCAGTAAATGTGGCTGCTCTCAAGTTTACTCTGAACTCTTAAAAATGTGCATCTAAAGCACAGCATTTATCTCTTCACAAAAATGTTCATCCACTTTCTTGAAAGTAATGTGATATGCATCTAATTGACCACCCCCGGACCTTCTCCTGCGCCTTGAGAACTTTCCTCACTTTAAAGACTAAATTGTGTTGGCATACAGGGTAAAAGTTTTCATCCGCTATGGAAATCAAGTATGACTTAAATAACTGTATCCTTTGCTTCCGGCGGACCCATCATGCTCTGGAAACAAAGAGGAAGGGTGGTAGCTGCAAAGTGATGGCTGCAGCCATAACTGCAACAACATAATAACAAAATTGTATCAGATGTATCACCTGAATGCACAAGAGAATACAAAGTATGGTGAGTAAGGCAGTTTGCTGAAGAAGTGTTAAAAACAATAAAGAGGAGCATCTCATTAGTACAACATAAATTCTTTATAATTTTACTTTTTGATAAGAAAAGAATCAAAAACATTTGAATTGCTATTTATAAAAAATTCAGTTGTGAAAAATGATCCTGGAAAGGCTATACAGGTTGAGGCACAATCCTCCTTTATTTCCATGAGACAATACAAGCACACCGAAGAAGTAGGGGGAGATTCTACACCTTTGAATAGTGTTTCCTAGAAGAGGGATTGTACTGAGGAGATTTTGGCAAGACAAAGAGGCATGATGACAGGATGCAGTCAACAGGCAAGAACAGGCACCAAGGAGACGAGGAGGCCAGGTACAGAAATCCTCTTTCAGAACACCTCGACAGACAAATGTGGAAGTGGCTCAGTTGACGAGGTTTTAAAAACAGAAGAGAGGTTTGAAGAAATTTGGAAATTGATGCTGCAGGTTGACACTTCTCACCTCATATCAGGGCCTTAAATGGTTTAAGATGACTGGAATATTCTAGACTGTGCAAAAGGAATGCATAGATGCCAGTCAGAACCCAAGATGGAAAACAAAAACTCACTGTTACAGCCAGTACGGGCCAAACAGGAAAGCTTCAAGAGGGCAATGACCTCCGCTGTCCCATCCACAGCACTGTAATTGTTGCCAAGGTGAAAATATTTCATGGCATCTTGGACGGAATCAAATTATTATTTATTCTCAAACTCATTCTCATCTTTCAATCAACTGGCGACTTAACTGACAGACATCTACCAGTCACATAACTGGTAACACTGGGAAAGGAACAAAAGGAATGTAAAAACCATTGGAAGAGGTTGGAAGGCAGCTTAAAAAATATCATGGACATAAAATATAACAGTGACTATTTCTTTTCTGGTCAAGAAATCTCCTTTTAGAGAACGTTTCACATGCCTCCTGAAGAAAGTAAATGCCTTGCTCACCACAAGGCATCTTCAGAGATGCACTTGAAACTGGACTGTGTTGCTCCTCATGTCATGGGGACAGATAATGGGGCAACCAGAGCCATGTTTCCTTCAGAGACAAGCACTTGAAGTTCTGCATTTCCTAGGTGTGTGTTCCCTTGGTGTGCTGTCAGCCAAGGCGGGGTCTCTTGCCCCTCTCAAGAGAACAACGTATATGATGGTGCACTTTGCCCTGAAAATACCATGAAAAATACACAAACATACCTGGAGAATAATGGTTGCTGCCTTAGCCAATGTTTTACTTGCTAGCCTTATTGCATCTCCTCTTCAGAGCACAATGAAACTAGATCAGGAAGTGGGTCTTTTCATTTCTCTGTTTCCAAGAGGGCCCCCAAGTGTCCACTTCTGAAACCACAATCACAATTCATCATGGCTCCAAAAGTCCCAATTACTGTGTTCAGTCCCCCTTCCCCATTCAAGGAGTTTCATCCCAGTGTATTCTGCACAGGACACACTCTGGCAACATTTTCTAAGCTATTGTTATTTACCCCTTTTATTTTTCCTGTTCTTATAGAAGTCCTTCAGCCTGGAGATCCATCCTGTTCTATCATATCCTGTTCTGCTTAGCCTCCTCAACTGTCCTGTTCTTCAGTTGTACCTCCTTGCTGGTGTACCTAAACTCTGCCCTGGCTACAGGATATTTTTAATGCCTTCAGTAGTGACTCTTCTTGGAGACATTTCTTACTTCCATTTGGCAATGAGTTGTGTTGAGGAACTAGATGTAGGATTCGTCCTTTCCTCTCACAAGCAAAGTAAGAGAAAGATATGTGGCCACTGTTTCCAGCTATTGACAAATGGATACACCAATTACCATAAAAGGGAAGTCTTGACCTCAAATGCCTGGTTAACACAACCCATTAAAAATATACCCTCGTAGGAAACATAACAGAGAGAGCATATGTATTCAGCTTCAAGATCAACCTACCATAAACCTCCTCCTTCATAACTATCATCTATGATTGAGACCAGGCTTCAGTACAGACATCAAGCATCCCAGTCATGAATAGTAATTTACTCATCAGAAGCTATGCCTCCCGGCTTTCTTCCATACTTTGGCCTGCAACAACATTGACCACCGAACCCTGTTAAACACTCAATCCATAAGGAATAGGACAATACTGTATTACTCTGTTTTACCTTCTTTCTCGCCATTTCCCATTGACGCATGGAATGCCCTAGGAATCCATCCTCTTGTCATCTTTCATTCTAAAGCTGGAGATGCTCGGAGTACTGCTGCTCAAACAAATTCAAAATTCCCCAGTACACAGACTATGCTTAACTCTATATTAAAGATCTGTCATGCAACTGCTACAGAATCCACACTTACATGAAAACTCCTCTGCAGAATATAACCTACGAAAGCACAATTGAGAACTGCTGTTTAAGTCTTTGTCCTCAACTACGTAAACCAAATCTATGTCCAACTCGCTGTCATCACCATTCTACTTGGACTTGCTCAACATAAGTATTTTGCCTCTGGAAAAAAATGAAAACATTTCCATTCTTTCAGCTAGAAACATCAAAGCAAATAAATGCCAATACTGATCACAACTATTCTCTATTTAGTTTGTTTCACTACAAACCTTAACTCGTCACATTTGCTTTTAGAGCCCCTGAGTTTTTATTAGTCTAGAAGCTCGTTTGAGGTAGAATTAAAAAAATGTGCAGGCATCTCGGTGCATAGGCTTATGGTGCACCAGGGAATGGGTGCATTAGCAAGCCACTACTAAAATGTTTCACTTACTTATGCATATGATGAAGGTACCTCTGTATGACTGTGTCCATACCTGGAAACCACAGACTGAACTAGGAGTCAGTGTGCATAGTTTTTTCTTTTGAGTTCCTGGATTCCCTGGCTGGTGTCTCGGGCACAACGTATGGGAAGATTCTATTCATTTGAAATTCCATTTAAAGCTCCACAACTTATGTCTTGCTCTTTATATGGACAACAGAGTTATCAGAGGGGGATTTGTCGAGGATGTGCTGTTTCAAGGTTATGTGGACAAACACTGCGAATTTACAATTCTGTACTGAAAACTGTGGCACACTCGTAAGTGCTCTGGAATGCAGCACACCACATAAACCATAGGTAAACTGGTGTATAAATTATACTTGTGAAAGGACAGATGTACTTGAGGTGGCTCTTTCTCAGTTACTTAGACAATGAATGGTTCAATCTCTTTGCTATGTGCTATACCTCTGGAGGGCATGCACGCCCTTTTTCTCTGTATCCCCAAACAAGCAATTTGGCCTTTCTGGTTGATGGTATTAACTAGCATAATAGAGCAGTAGAAAAAAAAAATAACTGGCTCATTCCACTCCAGATTGTAGTATTCCTAGATTTTGGTTAACAGGACGTTTTGTTTGGGGTCAAGGACAAGTTTTTCTGTTAATTTGATCCACTAGACAATCCCTTGTTTGCAGCACCACAGTATGGATCAGTAAACAGTCAACTGTCACTAAGGCAAGAATTGTATCTATATGTGCAAGTTGTTCATATTGTATGTATATATGATTAATTAATGGAAAGCTTTTACTATAAGGGCAAATGTGGTAGGTTGAGCACTGAGGGTAATTCTGTGCAAGAGTTCTGATGTCACATTAGTGTGTTGGGTAAGAGAATTCTGAGAGTGGAGAAGAGCTGTTGGAGAGAAGCTGTCTTGCTGTGCTGTGGATAAGGTACTTCCAATAAAGAACCTACTCTCAAGCAATTGGACTTAATCTTTATTACATTTGGCGACGAGGATGGGATATTTCACCATCATCTTTTTTTTCTAAGGGTGCCAGGAGAACCGCCTGTTAAGTGGTCCAAATGGAAGAAAACATTCCTTCATTACTCAAGAGTATGTGGAACGAATTTATCGAACGAAAGAAAGACAGCCCTCCTTATGCATTGTTTGGGATGTGAGGGTCAGGACATTTTTTTAACTCTTCCTGATACTGGTGATGAGGGGACTGTTTTAAATGAATTTAAATTATGTTTAAAGAAATGAGATCTGCATTTTCTCCCAAAAGTCAGTACATTTTAGAAAGATACCATTTCAGGATGAGAGAGCAAAAATCAGGTGAAACGATTGAGGAATATGTAACGACGTTAAAAAAACTAGCTTCCACATGCAAGTTTGGAGTGTAGGAGGCTGGCCTGGTTTGTAGTGGTACCAAGGGGTACTTACACTCTGCACCAGGTCCAGTTATCACTTATTAGTGTAGAAGAGGTGTCTAGCAGCTTAGGCTGATAGAAAAGGTAGCTTAGCAGAGCAGCTTAGGCTGAACTAGGAGACGTGTAAAGCTCCTACTATACCACTGGTGTCATATGCACAATATCATAAGAATACACAGATATACTAAAAATAAAGGTACTTTATTTTTATGACAATATGCCAAAAGTATCTCAGTGAGTACCCTCAGTATGAGGATAGCAAATATACACAAGATATATGTACACAATACCAAAAATATGCAGTAATAGCAATAGAAAGCAATGCAAGCAATGTACAGTCACAATAGATTGCAATGAGAGCACATAGGTACAGGGGCAACACAAACCATATACTCTAGCAGTGGAATGCGAACCACGAATGGACCCCAAACCTATGTGACCTTGTAGAGGGTCGCTGGGACTGTAAGAAAACAGTGAGGGTTAGAAAAATAGCCCACCCCAAGACCCTGAAAAGTGGGTGCAAAGTGCACCTAAGTTCCCCAGAGAGCATAGAAGTCGTGATAGGGGAATTCTGCAAGGAAGACCAACACCAGCAATGCAACAACAATGGATTTCCAGACGAGAGTACCTGTGGAACAAGGGGACCAAGTCCAAAAGTCACGATCAAGTCGGGAGTGGGCAGATGCCCAGGAAATGCCAGCTGTGGGTGCAAAGAAGCTGCCACCGGATGGTAGAAGCTGTGGATTCTGCAAGAACAAAGAGGACCAGGAACTTCCCCTTTGGAGGATGGATGTCCCACGTCGTGAAGAAGCTTGCAGAGGTGTTTCCGTGCAGAAAGACCGCAAACAAGCCTTGCTAGCTGCAAGGGTCGTGGTTAGGGTTTTTGGATGCTGCTGTGGCCCAGGAGGGACCGGGATGTCGCCAATTGCGTGAGGAGACAGAGGGGGCGTCCAGCAAGACAAAGAGCCCACTCAGAAGCAAGCAGCACCCGCAGAAGTGCCGGAACAGGCACTACGAAGTGGAGTGAACCGGACCTCACCCGAAGTCACAAAGGAAGGTCCCACGACGCCGGAGGACAACTCAGGGGGTCGTGCACTGCAGGTTAGAGTGTCGGGGACCCAGGCTTGGCTGTGCACAAAGGGAATCCTGGAAGAGTGCACAGGAGCCAGAGCAGCTGCAAATCATGCGGTACCCAGCAATGCAGTCTAGCGTGGGGAGGCAAGGACTTACCTCCACCAAACTTGGACTGAAGAGTCACTGGACTGTGGGAGTCACCTGGACAGAGTTGCTGAGTTCCAGGGACCTCGCTCATCGTGCTGAGAGGAGACCCAGAGGACCGGTGATGCAGTCTTTTGGTGCCTGCGGTTGCAGGGGGAAGATTCCGTCGACCCACGGGAGATTTCTTCCGAGCTTCTAGTGCAGAGAGGAGGCAGACTACCCCCACAGCATGCACCACCAGGAAAACAGTCGAGAAGGCAGCCGGATCAGCGTTACAAGGTCACAGTAGTTGTCTTTGCTACTTTGTTGCAGTTTTGCAGCCTTCCAGAGCAGTCAGCGGTCGATTCCTTGGCAGAAGATGAAGAGAGAGATGCAGAGGAACTCTGATGAACTCTTGCATTCGTTATCTAAAGAATTCCCCAAAGCAGAGACCCTATATAGCCAGAAAAGGAGGTTTGGCTACTTAGGAAGGAGGATAGGCTAGCAACACAGGTAAGAGCCTATCAGAAGGAGTCTCTGACGTCACCTGCTGGCACTGGCCACTCAGAGCAGTTCAGTGTGCCAGCAGCACCTCTGTTTCCAAGATGGCAGAGGTCTGGAGCACACTGGAGGAGCTCTGGGCACCTCCCAGGGGAGGTGCAGGTCAGGGGAGTGGTAACTCCCCTTTCCTTTGTCCAGTTTCGCGCCAGAGCAGGGCTGGGGGATCCCTGAACCGGTGTAGACTGGCTTATGCAGAGATGGGCACCATCTGTGCCCATCAAAGCATTTCCAGAGGCTGGGGGAGGCTACTCCTCCCCAGCCCTGACACCTTTTTACAAAGGGAGAGGGTGTAACACCCTCTCTCTGAGGAAGTCCTTTGTTCTGCCTTCCTGGGCCAAGCCAGGCTGGACCCCAGGAGGGTATAAACCTGTCTGAGGGGTTGGCAGCAGCAGCTGCAGTGAGACCCCGGGAAAGGTAGTTTGGCAGTACCCGGGTCTGTGCTAGAGACTCAGGGGATCATGGAATTGTCTCCCCAATGCCAGAATGGCATTGGGGTGACAATTCCATGATCTTAGACATCTTACATGGCCATGTTCGGAGTTACCATTGTGACGCTATACATATGTCGTGACATATGTATAGTGCACGCATGTAATGGTGTCCCCGCACTCACAAAGTCCGGGGAATTTGCCCTGAACAATGTGGGGGCACCTTGGCTAGTGCCAGGGTGCCCACACACTAAGTAACTTAGCACCCAACCTTTACCAGGTAAAGGTTAGACATATAGGTGACTTATAAGTTACTTAAGTGCAGTGGTAAATGGCTGTGAAATAACGTGGACGTTATTTCACTCAGGCTGCAATGGCAGGCCTGTGTAAGAATTGTCAGAGCTCTCTATGGGTTGCAAAAGAAATGCTGCAGCCCATAGGGATCTCCTGGAACCCCAATACCCTGGGTACCTCAGTACCATATACTAGGGAAATATAAGGGTGTTCCAGTATGCCAATGTAAATTGGTGAAATTTGTCACTAGCCTGTTAGTGACAATTTGGAAAGAGAGAGCATAACCACTGAGGTTCTGGTTAGCAGTGCCTCAGTGAAACAGTTAGGCATCACACAGGGAACACATACATATAGGTCACAAACTTATGAGCACTGGGGTCCTGGCTAGAAGGGTCCCAGTGACACATAACAAATATACTGAAAACATAGTGTTTTCACTATGAGCACTGGGCCCTGGCTAGCAGGATCCCAGTGAGACAGTGAAAACACCCTGACATACACTCACAAACAGGCCAAAAGTGGGGGTAACAAGGCTAGAAAGAGGCTACTTTCTCACATGGAGTGACCATCGAGGAGCGTATCAGGGACCAGTTCATGTTAAGGTGCTCAAGTGATAAAGTGAGAGAAGTACTATGGAGCAAAGATGATCCACCTCTGCATGAAGTTGTCGCTTTGGCTAAAAGAGTGGAACACACTTTGGCTTCTGTGGAGGAATTAGAAAAGGGGAGAAATCTATCAGTCAATAAAATTACAATGAAAAAAGAGAATCCTAAAAAGGAAGGAGATTGTGAGAAAAGTGAAGACAAAACTCAACAAGAGCAGTGGTCTAAATGCAAGGACATGAAATGTTACCGGTGTGTCAATATAGGTCATTATGCATCTTATAAGAAATGTCCAGCCATCAACATGATTTGTAGAATGTGCAACAAAAAGGGACACTTCGCCAAATGTTGTAGGTCTTCTAAAAGCCAAATGTCGGTCAAAATGGTGCATCCTGTCAGTTTCTACTTCCACTCAGAAAAAAATTTATCTGAAGGATATCATTACAATTATGGGTGTATCTAGTGAAGTGTTATTTGACTCAGGAGCCTGGTTAACCCTGTTATCAAGTGACGTTTTTAATGAAAATTTAGTCATAAAGTACAACTAAAAGAACCTGATGTTGTTCCTGGTGCCTATGTCGGAATGAGTATTGACTTAAGAGGGTACTTTGAGTCAGAGATAACATTCAAAACTAACACCATTGTTGGAAAGATCTATGTTCCTGTCAAAGGAGATAGTGTTTTGAGCTGGCCACATCAAAGAGACTTAAAAGTTATTTTCGATCCAAATTCGTCTACTCCAGTCATGTTGAAAGATGATTTAGTTAAGAGCCTTCAGAACGTCTGCACAGTTACAGCAAATGGTTCTGACCTCCCTGAATTTATAAAAGAATACGGTGAAGTATTCAGTGACAAACTTGGTTGTTTAAAACATTATGTTAATCGGATTAGAGTAAAAAGAGGATCAATACCCGTGGTGGCCAAAGTAAGACAGATTCCTATCTCAATGAAAAATGATGTCAAGCACGAAATAAAGAGGTTGTGCAATGAGGAAATTATTGAGCCGGTTGAAGCCTCTGAATGGGTTTCTCCGATCGTAGTGGCTCGCAAACAGACAAGAGAAATCAGATTATGTGTGGATCTGAGGAATCTGAATAAATGTGTGGTCAGCGACCAGTTTCAGTTACCAAATATAACAGAAATGGTCACATTATTGCATGGATCAAAGTTTTTCAGCAAGTTGGATTTGACGTCAGCTTACCATCAGGTCAAATTACATGAAGACTCAAGAGACTTTACAACCTTCATCACACCTTTTGGTACCTACAGATTTAAAAGAATGCCGTTTGGTCTTGTATCTGCAGAAGCGGTGTTTCAGCATGTCATGCAGAATGTGTTTGTGTCAGAGCCAGGAGTTAAGTTTTTCCAAGATGACATTTTAATATATGGTCAAAGGGAGGATGAGCTTGAGTTGAGAGTCCGGAGAGTTCTCACTATATTGAGGGAACACGGTCTGACTTTGAAACTTATTTATTTTTTATTTTTGCAGAACAGAGATCGACTATTTGGGCCACAAAATATAATCGTGTGCTGTGCATCCAAAGAAGGAACTGGTGGAAAATATTCTGAAGCTGAGAGATCCAGAAAAGAAAGAAGAACTTTTGTCTTTTCTTGGGATGGTAAAGTTTCATGCCAAGTTTTTACCAAATTTGGCATCTAAAACTATGCATATGCGTAACTTACTGAAGAAGGGGTATGAATATGTGTGGAGTGATGCTTGCAAGGAAGAATTTGAAAATCTCAAAAGAGAATTATCAAGTGCTGAGTGTTTGAAATCTTTTGATCCAAGAAGAGACAGTGTTGTAATGACTGATGCTAGCATGAAAGGTCTTGGTGCTGTCCTGTTGCAGGAAACAGAGGAGGGAGTGCTAGAACCCATCGTATATTGTTCAAGAACATTACGAGGAGCAGAAATCAACTACTCTACAATTGAGAAGGAAGCCTTGAGGGTTCATTGGGCAATTAAACTAAAAAACTTTCTGTGGGGAAAGAAGTTTCGAATTTTCACTGATCATAAACCTCTAGTAGAAGTGTTCACGAGAAAGGCCCTTCACACTATTTCCAGCAGGATTAGTAGGTGGGTAGTTAGTTTGCAAGAATTTGCTTTCAAGGTATATTATGTCCAGGTTTGACTAAATGGATAGCAGATTGTTTGTCAAGGCTCAGTACAGAAACAGAAGAGTGAGGGAAAAGTTATGGATGATGTAGTGAGTGTATGTAGTATAACTGATGGTATTGTTGGACTTGATGAATGGGTTAAAGTAGTTGGAGAGGATTCCATTTTACAGAGTGTGTGTTGTAGCCTAAGTGAGGGTTGGAACAAGAATGCAAAGTGTAAGAGGGAATTGGAAAGTTATTAGAAAATAAAAGAAGAACTTTCAGTGGAAGAAGGCGTTCTGTTGCGTGGGTCAAGATTAGTGGTTCCAGCAAGTTTGAGGGAGAAAATAATGGAGCTGGGACATGAAGGACACCAAGGAATGAGTAAAACGAAAGCGAGAATTCGTCTCAATTATTGGTGGCCAGGGATGGACATTATGATTGAGAGGAAAATCAGAGTGTATTGATTGTTGCAACAGTGACAAGATATATAAAGTCAGGGTACCACCTATGGGCATTCGGGAAGTCCCACAGAAACCATGGGATGTTATAGTAGTTGATGTTGTTGGACCCATTCATGCGAAAGGTGGATGTAGTTATATTCTAGTAGTGATAGATCAATTCTCCAGGTGGGCTGAATTGTGTGTGAGCGGTAGTTTGGAGACCTGGAAAATATTAGACTTCTTGAGTGAGATCTTTGGACGTGAAGGATTTCCGAACGCCATTGTGACTGATAATGGTCCCCAATTTGTGTCAAGAGAAATGGAGAATTATCTTAAGGAGAAGGGAATTCAGCACAAGAAGTGTTCTTTATATCATCCTCAAGGAAATGGGACAGTTGAAAGGTTTAACAAATGTGTGAAGGAGTGCATACAGTTAGAGGTTGCAGCGAATAGGAATTGGAAGGACGTCGAATTTTTTTTTTACAAGCGTATAGGGTCACTCCCCATACTACCACAGGTAAAGTTCCTTTTGAATTGTTTAGAGGACAAAAAGCCAATACGTTATTAGCACCTGAATGGGTGAGTTGGGGAAAGAATGATGGTGTAACTTGGAGTGACAAGAGGGAGAAAGAAGAACAGGAAAGGCAATGTGTTCAAAAGAGAAAAGAATACTTCGATGATAGGAAAAACGCATGTGTGATTGATGTGAAAGTTGGGGATGAAATTCTGGTGAAACAACCGGTACTGTGCAAAAGTGGAAGCAAGTTTTTGGGTCCATCTGAGGTGAGAAAGATGTTTAGTAATGCTGTGAAGGTCAAGGATGGGAGAGTATGGAATCTTAATTGTGTGTTGGTTTCAAAAAAATGTTGAAATCAGCATTCTAGTTTTAATCTTAGTTCTAGTTTTTTTGGATAATTTATCTAGTCACATTTATTATTATTTTTTTATTTATTTATTAAATAAAGCACCAAGGGTAATTCTGTGCAAGAGTTCTGATGTCACAGAGTGTTCGGGAAGAGAATTATGAGAGTGGAGAAGAGCTGTTGGAGAGAAGCTGTGTTGCTGTGCTGTGGACAAGGTACTTCCAATAAAGAACCTACTCTCAAGCAATTGGACTTCATCTTTATTACAGCAAGCACCTTAAATGCAGTGAGCTGAGCTTGAATTACCAACATTATAACCAATAGAAAAATATGCATGTTTGCAACTTTTAATAATTTGTTAGACTTGCTCCCTGATTATATGCAAGCATCTAAAAAAGCATGAAGAGAAGACTACTGGTTGTTTGCGTTTAAAATAAAAAGTACACAGAAAATGAAGCTTGATAAAAATGTTTTGCTAAACTATCGTGCAACTCCAAAAGTCATTTCTCTGAACCATCATTTAGTAAAACAGGTTTGATGCATGCTAGTATTTTAAAAAAATAATAATGGTGCGTTTCATCTGTGTAAAAGCTTTAATGGCAACATGAAAATTAACTGGGTGCCCAATTCTTAAAGAAAGTCAATTAAGTGGACCATTAGGTATATTATTTGGCATAGTGTAAATATATGACCTTCAGAAATTCACAACAGATTACAGACGTAGGCCTGGAAACTATACTCCTCGCAATTTTTTGCAAATTTCATTTTCGCATGACCATATATACATGTATGTATCTGATTTTGTGATAATTTAGTGCAAATTCAATTTGCCAACACCATCTTTTTCACATCACAGAAAAAGTTTTACATCTGCACTTCTCATAAGTAAACTTCCAATTTTTTCCAGTGTGGCAAATGACTGAAGAGTAGTTGATGAATACCCATAAACATGGAAGTTTGTTGGTACACAAAGACAAACATAGCATTCCAAACATGAAACTACTGTTTTCCATATTTTACGCCTACTGTATGTACATCTGTGATATCATATGAGCGCTGGCGTAATCATCCATTACAGGGCTCTGTTATAATGAAAAAGCTTGCTGCCATAGTTTGTCACCTCAATGCAAGACACCAAAAGAGTCAGTTTTGTTTCCCAACAGGGTAAGTAGAGCTCTGACACACGCCGTCAACTGATAAGCAGATATTACATAAAATTCCACACACAAGGCACTCAACAGCTATTAACAGAAGGAAGGAAAAGACCATTTATGTTTCAGGCAAAACTTACAATGGCTCTGGCCCCTCAACTAACTCGAAAGCAGAAGCCATTCGACTTCACAATAGTCTTCTGAATGGTAGGGGATTTAAAGGAGGAACGTAGAGCTAGATGTCCTGGCGTGACTGTAAAGATTGCACCATAAAACAGTAAAGTCCTAGTCAAGACCTAGGTGCCATGGATAAGAAGTAACAGTGATGGGGAAGCCTCTTTTGAACAGCATCACCTTAGGATTAGATAGATGTTACTCACTTTCAGAAGACGAAATCAAGATAAAGGGAGCCAGAACTTTTTTTTATGAGTGGATTCTCTCCCCTTCCAGATCATGAACTAAATACACAATATAAAGAAGGGGGACTGTGACTCTGCAGGACAGGTGGGAGGCGCTCTACCTCTGAAGTAAAGTAGAGAAAAAGGAGAGGAACTCTACAGTAAGCACAACGTAGCCGAGAGCCAAATTGCATTTAGGTTGCATTATTTAAGTAATGATATGAATTCTGAAATGATTTATCTGCACATTTGAGTTTGTTGTGGTGGCAGTATCACAGCCGTGAACCACATCAGAGTACTTTCAGATGATAAACTACAAAACAGATGGGTTGATCGCAGGATCAGGAAGGACAAAAACGCAGACTGCAAGGCCATAAGCTACTGCAAATAACTGCGTAAACATTTACCTGGATGCACCCCGGATTAGTATATAATGTACAAAGTTCATCCTTCATTGGTCACCCTAAAAGAAATTTTGAAGTCAGTGTTTTTGCCAGATTTAGAAGAGCACCAAACTGAATTTGTTTTGCAAGTATATGAGGTTGCAGTAATGGTAAGTCAACACTAAGGCTGGGTCACAACAAAAGTGCACAGGAGTGAAGGAAAAAGGAGGGGTGTTTCGTCGCATATGCCTTTTATCCACCTGGAGTGCACCAGTCTTGCAATGCAACCACTGTGACGCATCTGGTGTAAAGCCATTTCTCTCCGAAACTCTGTGCTCTGCGGTTGCTATAGTTGTAAGGGTATGGTCTGTCACACGAGAAGACCCTACATAACCACTCTCCCTACTAGGGTATTGGCACAACTTCAGAGATGGGCGATCCATGGGAGTAGAGAGCCAAAATAAAGTTGGGATCACATAACCTTTTCATCCTCAGTGCACCTTTTAGAAGACAAATATTACTAACCCCTTAATGCTTCAACTTTTGCTTAAAATAAAAGTACTTGGTGTATTTAAATAAACTAATTTACTAAACAAACAAAAACTGAAGTCTTTTTTTTAAATGTGTCAATTGTACTTTTCCATGACTTTGATTGCATGGTTTACATACCAAATTTCTTACGGCTTGGCTGGTGTTTTTGGTTCTCAGAGCCAAGCCAGAACCCAAATTGGACAGGCCCCTAACTGCGACAGATTAGAAAGTATATCACATGTACTGCACTCAATTAAGGATGCTCCACGTGCGCAGGGGCTGCAGGTCAAACATCTTCTACAGGATGCAGTGTTAGGGGCTAATCTGGTCCCATGTCAAGAACGTTCTTACTGGTGGTATGTAGCAATTTGTTTCTCATTTGGCTGAACTGCATGAGGTGCAACAGAGACAAAGCAGTTGTCTAACAGCTAATCTCCAAGCTTGACTTTGGCACACCTGCATTCATTACACGCATAATACAACTCACTCAAAATGCTGCCACAAGGCTTCTTCACCGCCTTCGCCCAAAGAAAAGCATGACTACAATATTGCAATCGCTCCACTAGCTACCTACAGATAGAAGGGCAATGTTCAAGGCACTCTGCATTGTCCACAGAGCCTCCCAAGGAAAAGGATCACTCTACCTACCAGTTAAATTCCAGACAGAATACTGTGCTCCAGACTTGCACCACTACCATAGCACCTTCCCATAAGAAATCTATTGGAAGCACTGCTTTCTCAGTACAAGCGCCAAGCTCTGGAACTCACCACCTGCCCCAGCCAGCATTAGAAGCTCCTAGGAGCATATACAAGTCCAAAGATAGTTAAAAACTTAGCTAAATCCTATGTAACTGCACACCTGCATCCCAGCATCAGCCTATGAAATGACACCTTCAGGTGCAATCATCAGTTTACAGCACAGGAATTGCAAACAACTCAACCAGTACACTGCTTTCATGATGCAGGTAAGCAAAATAGAACCGTCCTATGGAGTGCAGTGGAGTTACATAGTTATGTACTTCCATATATAACAGTTATGGCCCACAATAATGCTAAAACCATAATACACAGCGGTCAGTAACATACTAACTTACACCTATTAAATTCACATGCTGCATATCTGCTATGACGGTTGTGCATTACCAGCACTGTACAGCCAAAAAACAAACATCACCAAATGAGAAGTCATGGAATAACCAAAGAGATCTATCACACATTACTGGACAACTTTGGAGGACTTTAGTATAGTCCATTCACTGCAGGTCCCAAATAGCTATTCAATCTGACCATTTATTTTTACATCTCACATAGACACTCATATGGAATGATACTAAAAATGCCCATCCCAGCAGATCTCTCCACTTCTCTCGGCCTCCAAGCATGCCAGTTCAAGACAACTATATAAAAAAAAAATAAGATTGGACAACCCAGTGTAGTAACCACCTGAGCAGACTTTATTATATGAAATGCCATTAAAAAACCTGCAGATCCGGTCGAAGCTAACAGCATACTGAAAAACATAATACTGTAAACCACTGAACTGTGCGTCTGTTTCTTACAGTTCATCATCTAAAACACGGCTACGTACTGCGTCCCATAACATGACAACTGCACCTCAGTGGTCATCGCGTACGACATGGAATTACTTACCAAATAGAATCATAACAAAAAAATCATTCTTCCAACCACACACCCTACATGGTGCAGGCAAGAAACTTCAGTGCCCCATATAGGGGTAGTAAATGCTATATAAATGCTGCAAAACATTACCTCCTCAACCCTATTTGTCCTACCAATACTAGCTATAGGAGGTGCCCAGGCACCGTGTGACCTTGCTAAAACAATGAAAAAAAGTCAAAGCATCTCCCATCTCACCGTTATGCACCTCCTACCCAATTTGGTAATAAAGGCCAGAACCCACGGCACTTCCTGTTTTCTTTGTCTGCTCTACAAAGCCATCACATGACCTATGAAGGCTGTACAACATTGTACTATAAGCTCTAGGGGATGAGGTCTCTTGAGGAGAAGGAGTTCCAGGCACTCTCCTTGACCTCTGGGTAAGTAGTGCGCAGTACTGGTCACTGTATCGAGAAGTCTAGGAACGCTTCTCTGTGGAATTATTTATGCCCCCCTTTTATTTAGGGACCAGAAATTAAGTTTTGAAGGAAGACTGGAGAATAATTCTGAGTCAAATCTAAAATAAAGTTTAAAACTAACGATTAGTAAAGTTAAATATTTGTTGCAGCAAAAAACTAAAAGAAAAAAAAAAACACACCAAAAAACATGAGTCTTCGAAGCAGACCTCGTAACAGAAAATGTCGCGAAACTTTAATTCTGACTAGATTTAATGTATTTTACCGGCCGCTGAACCCTAGAACATAACTGATACATGATCTACTTTGAAGGTCGTCACAGTTACGTATTAATTACACGTGGTAGGAAATGCTTACAAAAGAAATGTGAGCAATTACAGACTTTAGTCGCTAGATGGCGGCAAATATTTATATTTGCATTACTAGTTGCGATCTGTAAACGGAAAAGTGAATATTTGATAATTTCCTCGGATAGTATTTAATTAGTCAAAGTCGTGATACACGCTCCTGCGATGAAAGGTAGTGACCAGAAGATACACACACAAAAAAACACGCACCATGTCCACGCTTAACTCGGGAAGCAAAAGGTAATGAAAACTTAACGAATGCTAAGATTATACCACAGTTTTTGAGAAATCGCTGTATGTATCCCAGCTTTCCAAAGAAGCACCCGGGAGGAAGGTTTTAACCAAAAAATCAAAAAATATATTTGAGGTTCATCAATACTATCGCGAATGCTTCACTGACTAAATCTACTTCAATCCCAGTGCTGTATCTAGGCATGCAGTGGACACCTACAATCAATTCCGAGGATTTTTCTACATTAAACTATCAGACATTGAGAGCAAGGAGAGAGAAAGGCAAAAGAGGGACTAAAATGGAATAGAAAGACTGGAAACCGTAACAGAGGGAACAGGCAGGTTGAAAAGAACCTGGAAGTGTGAGATGAAGCTAGGAGTAGCGTAACACTTCCATGAGGCGGAATCAAGACTAGACACCTCAGTTTCAGGCAACCCCAGCAGGGGAAGAGGGGGGCTTATTTGAACAGCTCAGGACCCCAGATCTTACACATGGAAGGGGACTGTTTTTCTACATCAGTAGGTGGTGGATATTTTAGTTGGTGCTCAGTGCCGAACCGAATAATTTTTTGAAACTTGTATCATAAAAATTGCAGTGATGTTTTAAGACGGGGGGGAGGGGGGGACGGAGTCAACAAAATAAGAGGGCGTGGTGAGCCTCTGGACACCCCCCCCCCCGTGTGGTAGCCACATCTTGAAAATATCTGGAATGTAAATAATGCAACAAACAACACGTAAAAACATAATGAAGATTTCAGAATTCAAAAAGTGTATTTCTTTACCAAGCATAGGAATTTCACATTAATACATCAGATTATGAGTTCATCAAGAACTATTTATTGAAAGTGAGAATTTCTAAACGCACTTAGAAATATTCCTGTCCCCCCCCTCATGACAATGCTATGAATGAATGAAGAGGCAAGACAGTTTTCATTTGCACCCTAGATTCTTAATATAGATGGAGTAACAATATTGTCCGTTAAGTTCAATAGATGTGAGTTTTTTGTACTTTCACAGTCTGAATTTGTATATTAAGACGCTCTCATACGTGACAGTAAGGAACAAGCATTTGCAATGCAATAGGTCTCGCATTTGCTCGAGTTAAGAGTTATTAGCGTAAACTCCTAACCGGACTTTTTTTGCCACATAAATTGAAAATGAAAATTAATAGTTTCACATAAGGGAGCCTATTCAAAGGGCTACAGCATGAGCGTCAAGTAGAGAGACAAAAGGAAAAATAAAGTTTGCTTGCAGTCAAACGTATCAGCAAAAGTGCAATTAGCCACGTAAAAGGGTCGATGTCCAAGGAAGTAACCAAATTGCCCCAAGGAGGAACAAACGTAAAGCATTTACCAATGACAACAAAGGGCTTTTGAAGGGCAAGTCCATGAACGAGCGATAAGGATGGGCATGGCCAAAAACCCAAATAGATAACACGTAGGAAAAGTCACTGGTGCTAAATAGTTACTCAAGGTTGTGCTAGGCAGGGGTAAATCCAACGTTCAGCCTGATCACAATGAAGGGCAGGCCAACTACAGGACCAACGCAGGGCATGCTTAAAGAGTACCTTGGATGGAGCAAGCACAGGCGTCGAAGACTCTATGTGCGATTCTGATTCACGCAGTTGAGTAGATGTGTCGTTATCGAGCTGCACAGCGATGTCCTCAGATTGCCATTGCATCGTCGTACTTTGCAATTGGGTCCTGAGTCAGCATCAAACCCCTTTTGATGCAGGTTATGCATCGTTGAGCCGGGCACCACAGAGCTGTGTTGTCGAACCTCCCAGTTGGATCCCGAGACACCGTTAAATCTGCACTGCAGCAGTGTCAAAGGGCACTGAAGAGGTTCCTAGAGGCACAACGCCCTTGATGCGCTGATTTTGTGTGTGGGGGGGGGAGGGAGGAAAGGGGGAGGGGCAGCTGCAGAGTCCTCTCTCAAGGCCCAGGATTCGATTGGGACCAATTGGCAGGGAAGGACTCACAGTGGTGAGTCCAGCAGCTGAAGCAGGTTTGAGGAAAGTCTTTGATGGCCCGGAGACTTCCAGAACAGGAAGCACTTGGAGTCACTTGGTTCTGCAGACGAAGTAGAGATCAAAGTCCAGTCCTTCTGACTCCCAGGCAAGAGGCAGCAGGCCAACGCAGCAATGCAGTGGAGCAGAGTTGCAGCCCTCCCTGGCAAAAGAACAGCCCTTCTTCTCGTAGAACATCCTCAGATCCAGAAGTGTACGGATTTGGTGGGGTTTGGGGTCCAGCACTTATACCCAGTTGAGCCTTTGAAGTGGGTGGGCTTCAAAGAGAGGCCTTTGAAGTGCACAAGATCCCTTCTCTCCCTTCCCTGGCTCCAGACACTCTACAGGTGGTTATGCAGCTCTTTGTATGGGGACAGGGACAGCCCTATTCAAGTGTGCCACCTCCTCCCTCCTATCTATCCTAGGAAGGCCCATCTGCCTGGTGAAGGGCCATCAGGATGTAACTGTCACACCCTAGCTTCCCTGTGTCACTGTCTAGAGGGAAGGCGCAAAGCCCAGCTGTCACCAACCCAGACATGTATCCAGAGAGAGGCAGAGGCACAGAATGGTTAAAGTAAGAAAAAATGCATACTTTCTAAAAGTAGTACTTTTCAGACCAACAATTTTAAATTCAACTTTACCATAAGTTGTGATTTTAAATTGTGAGTCCAGAGACACCAAACTCCAAATTTCTATATTTTCCCAATTCGAAGTTACATTTCAAGGCTGCTTCAAGGTAACCCAATGTTAACCTATGGGAAATATAGGCCTTGCAGTAGTGAAAACAAATTTAATAGCTTTTTACTACCAGGACACGTTAAACTGAAAATTACATGTCCAGCTTTTTAAATACACTGCATCCTGCCCTTGAGGCTAACTAAGGACTCCCAAGGAGTCCCATGTAATAACAAGCATTTGCAATGCAATGGGACTTGCATTTGCTTAAGTTAGAGCTATCAGTGTTGTAAACTTCCACCTGGACTTTTCTTGCCACAAATTGAAAACTAAAAGTAAAACAGTTTAACCTAAGCGAGCCGACGGCCACCATGAGCATGAAGGAGACACACAAAAGGAAACAGAACTTCGCTCGTAGTCAAACTTACTGGCAAAAGTGCAATTATCCATTTAACAGGGTCAATGTCATGCAAAGCACTTGACTACTGCCCAGCGATATCGCACTGCATAGGATATAAAAAGAAAAAGTAGTCCAGAAGCCATGCAGAAAACACAGAGCCTCGTATGTTTTCAGTAGTTTGCCGGTGTGCTCAAGGATGTCTAAATACAGGAAAAGGCATGGCATATGCATGCCTTTCACAAATGAAATCAAACGAATTTTAAAAGGCAAGCCCACGAACCAACGAAACTGATGGGTGGACATGGGCGTGGTTAAAAGCCCACAGAGAGATTACAACAGGGGCCAGAGCACTTGCGCGCTTGACCCTAAAAAGGAAAGTTTGGACCTGGCAAGTGGGTGCACATGCCAGGTTGAAATAGCAGTTTTAAACTCCACACAAAAGCGCTCTAGTGGCAGCCCTGAGAAATGTTTAAAGGGCAACTGTAGTGGGTGGGACAATCAGTGCTGCAGGCCCAGTTGTAGCATTTAATTTACAGTCCCTGTGCACTTATAGTGCATTTTACTAGGGAATTACAAGTAAATGAAGTATGCCTATAGCAGATAAGCCAATATTACCATGTTATAGAATACAGAGCACATGCACTTTAGCACTGGTTAGCAGGGGTAAAGTGCAGAGAAAAGCCAGCAAAAATGAAGTCAGAAAAACAGGAGGCACAAAGTTAAAGGAAACCATGCCAAGGATGCCAGGTCAAGGAGTCACTGTAACCTTTGTAATACGTTTGCTGAATCTCCACAAAATCTTTCAAAAAGGTGATACTTTTTGACTAGTTCGAGCACGGTAAGCTTTGGGGTGATCTGTCAAGCAGGAGTCAAGAAAAAAAGGGAGGGTCTTGAAATGCAAAATTCCCATGCATTTTCCGTAGACTTCTTTAGGCAGGGTGAAAGGAAATGCCTTCCTTGGCATGGTAACCCCTTGCATTTTGCCTTTTGTTGATGTCAGTTATGATTGAAAGTGTGCTGGGACCGTGCTAACCAGGCCCCAGCACCAGTGTTCTTTCCCTAAACTGTACCTTTGTTCCCACAATTGGCACAGCCCTGGCACACAGATAAGTCCCTTGTAAATGGTACCCCTGGTACCAAGGGCCCTGTTGCCAGGGAAGGTTTCTAAGGGCTGCAGCATGTCTTATGCCACCCTGGGGACCCCTCACTCAGCACATGCACACTGCCTCACAGCTTGTGTGTGCTGGTGGGGAGAAAATGACTAAATCGACATGGTGCTCCCCTCAGAGTGCCATGCCCACCTCTCACTGCCTGTGGCATAGGTAAGTCACCCCTCTAGCAGGCCTTACAGCCCTAGGGCAGGGTGCACTATACCACAGATGAGAGCATACGTGCATGAGCACTATGCCCCTACAGTGTCTAAGCAAAACCTTAGACATTGTAAGTGCAGGGTAGCCATAAAGAGCATATTGTCTGGGAGTATCTCAAACAGGAACTCCACAGTTCCATAATGGCTACACTGAAATCTGGGAAGTTTGGTATCAAGCTTCTCCGCACAATAAATGCACACTGATGCCAGTGTGGGATTTATTGTAAAATACACTCAGAGGGCATCTTGGAGATGCCCCCTGAATACCAGTCCAACTCATAGTGCTAGGCTGACCAGTTTCTGCCCGCCTCCCACAACCAGACGAGTTTCTGGCCACATGGGGTGAGTGCCTTTGCCACTCTGTGGCCAGGAACAAAGCCTGTACTGGGTGGAGGTGCTTCTCACCTCCCCCTGCAGGAACTGTAACACCTGGCGGTGAGCCCCAAAGGCTCAGGCCTTTTGTTACAGCACCCCAGGACATCCCAGCGAGTAGAGATGCCCGCCCCTAAGGCCACTGCCCCCACTTTTGGTGGCAAGGCTGGAGGAGATAATGAGGAAAACAAGGGGGGAGCCACCCACCAGTCAGGACAGCCCCTAAGGTGCAGTGAGCTGCCTTTAGAAATCCTCCATCTTGAGATTGGAGGATTCCCCCAATAGGAATAGGGATGTGCCCCACTCCCCTCAGGGAGGAGGCACAGAGAGGGTGTAGCCACCTTCCAGGACAGTAGCCAAAGGCTACTGCCCCCAGACCTAAACACACCCCTAAATTTAGTATTTAGAGGCGAGTCTGAACCCAGGAAATCAGATTCAACCTACAACAAGAAGGAGGACTGCTGACCTGAAAGCCCCGCAGAGACGACTGAGACACCAACTGACTTGGGCCCAGCCCTACCGGCCTGTCTCCAGACACAAATAACCTGCACAGCGATGCATCCGATAGGGACCAGAGACCTCTGAGGACTCAGAGGACTGCCCTGAACCTGAAGGACCAAGAAACTCCTGAGAACAGTGGCACTGTTCAAAAACTGCAACAACTGTGCAACTTTAAAGCAACTTTCAAAGAACTCTCTCTTCCCGCCGGAAGCGTGAGACTTCTCACCCAACGTCCCCAGCTCGAGCTTCAGAGAACAAACACCGCAGAGAGGACTCCCATGCGACTACAGTGACGTGAGTACCTTGAGTCGACCCCTCTGCATCCCCACAGCGACGCCTGCATAGAGGATCCAGAGGCTCCCCCTGACCGCGACTGCCAGGTAACAAGGAACCTGATGCCTGGACCAAGCACTGCACCGCAGCCCCCAGGACTGAGAGGAACCACCTTCCAGTGCAGGAGTGACCAGCAGGCAGCCCTCTTCCCAGCCCAGTCGGTGGCTGGCCCGAGAAGCCCCCCTGTGCCATGCCTGCATCACCTAAATGGCCCCCGGGTCCCTCTATTGCTTCCTATAGAAAACCCAACGCCTACTTTGCACACTGCACACAGCCACCCCTGTGCCGCTGAGGGTGCGCTTTGTGTGCCTGTTTGTGTCCCCCCCCAGTGCTCTACAAACCCCCCCTGGTCTGCTCCCCGAGGACGCAGGTACTTACCTGCTAGCAGAGTGGAACCGGAGCACCCCTGTTCTTTATACGTGCCTATGTGTTTTGGGCCCTTCTTTTACCTCTGCACCTGACCGGCCCTGTGTTGCTGGTGCGGTAACTTTGGGGTTGCCTTGAACCACCAACGGTGGGCTGCCTATGCCCAGGAGACTGACTGTGTAAGCGCTTTACCTGAGGAACCTAACCAAACTTACCTCCCCCAGGAACTGTTGATTTTTGCACTGTGTCCACTTTTAAAATAGCTTATTGCCATTTTAACCTACACTGTGTGGACTATTGTTTTAAATCATCAAAGTTCTATACTTACCTTTGTGAAATACCTTGCATTTCACGTACTTACCTCAAATATTGAATCTTGTGGTTCTAAAATAAATTAGAAAAATATATTTTTCTATATAAAACCTATTGGCCTGGAGTCTGAGTGTGTGTTCCTCATTTATTGCCTGTGTGTGTACAACAAATGCTTAACACTACCCTCTGATAAGTCTACTGCTCGACCACACTACCACAAAATAGAGCATTAGTGTTATCTAATTGTGCCACTATCAACCTCTAAGGGGAACACTTGGACTCGGTGCACACTATCTCTCACTTTGAGATAGTATATACAGAGCCAACTTCCTACACAGGGCCACAGCAAAAACTGCTGAACAGAATTACACCAAATCTGACAGGAAGTTAGTTCTTGGTCCTCACATTATGTTGTTTGTGATTTGGTGTAAATTAGGTTCAGTAGTTTTCAAGTATTTGAGGGTTAAAAATAATTGCATATTTTGGCTGTAGGGGTCATGAAAGTCTCCTAGACTCCAAGACTCTTGTGGGAGTAGAAATGCCTAAATCGAGCGTTCTGATTGCCCCAGGGAGCTGTATTTCCCTTGGGCCATCTTGCTCCCACAGGTGTAAGGCTCCTGTGAGAGCAAGCACTCTGATTGGCTGCCAGCAACATGAGAAAAAGTTTGCTGGTCGCCATTACAGAACCCAGGGACTTAGTCCTGTCCTGAAGATGAAACAAAATAGATGTATGGGGCCTGGGTAGGGGGTGGGTAACCCAGACAGACTCCCCAGGGTGAAAAAAGAAAAACAAATGGCAAAAAAATGCGGCGAGCCAGTGAGGGACTCACTGGAAAAAAATTAATAGTGACTTGGCCACATTTAACGGTGTCCTCCCTGGGCTGTGTTTATGAAGGGGAGGGGAGGAGAGTGCCTCCACCCACCCTCCGAGACTCCAGAGGCCCCAGGGGGCTCACTCCCAAGATCAAAAACAACTTTTGTGGGCAGGGGAACACATACCTCCCTTCCCAAACCAACCCCAGGGCCGATTCCTTTAGAGGGGGCGCACTTACATATGGTAATTGAGTAGTACTTTATATTTAAAAAGCCCTAAAAATTCACTGAAAAATAAATTCATTTTACAATTATGTGTGATTCAAGGATCTGTTTTGTTTTTTTTTCTCCAAAAGAAACCTTAGAAATGTACTTAAAAAAAAAACAAAAAGGTTAAAGTAACGTTACATTGCGGTGAATTTGTCAGTGTCGACATTAAAGTTTTGAACTAAAAAGATGACAGAAATTCACCGGTTATAGTTGGCGCTGATAGCTATAATATATGTGAGGTCATAACTAGCGCTTGGTGGGGGCGCAAGTTATAGTTTGTGCTGATAACTATAATTGCTGAATTTCGGTTGACACTTACAAATTCACCTGACAATAATAATACTTTAATCTTTGTACTAAAGATCGGCAGTAGTTAGTTATAGTTAGGACCTAGTTCCCATAGTAAACTATTTCTTTGTTTTCCCTATAACTTTGGCACTGTTTGATGAATCTTTCCAAAATTTTCAAAACTAGTTTGCCGTTCAATTCAGCCGCTGTCTTAAAAGTTTTGATGTGATCCTTCAAGCGGGGGCTGAGAAAAAGGGGATTCCCAAAATGCGTTTTCCCCATGAAATTTCTCATATGGATTTTGAACACTACTACAGCCTGATCCGCTGGACAGAATTACACCAAATTTGGTACAAAGGTATCCTTTGATTCACAAAGCATGCTTTTTGTTATTTGGTGTACATCCATTCATTAGTTTTTGAGATATTAAAAGAAAAACAAATCTGTATATCTGGGTGGAGAATAAGCACAGATCTCATGGTGAGACCCGATTGGCTGTCAGCATTTCAACTATGAGAACGTTTAAAGGGTGATAACAGTTTTTAGTTACAATATAAATCATTTGTTGATCATACTATACCAATTTTAGGAATTGTGATGTGTTCTAAAGTGATTTTATTTACCCTGTGGAAAAGCCTTCTGCTGTGATGTAATGACTCATGCTTGAGAGAAAACTGTTTGCGCATGATTTCTCTATAGAAGTGATGGAAGGTGCTCCAGAAGCTAAAATGAGGGCATATTTTCTGTAAATTCACACTTTCTTTTTCAGCCATGTGAGAACGAAATTTGACATTCTCAGTAAAACATGCACTCCCAACAGCAGCACTTGTCAATTGATTCCCTTGTGTTCTACGGCAGCGTCTCAGGGTGTTCTAAATAACAACTAGAGCACTAACAGTCTTATGACAGATCTTGATTGAATCAAACTGGCAAAATTAAAACTTTCAATTTAGAAATGAACACAATGAGGGGGTTCATTTTGTCATAGAGACTATGGGTAGTGGTGTAAAAAGAAAAACTAGGACATGTTTTAAGTGAATTCTCAAATATCTTCCTATTCTATTTCATTTAAACATTCCAACATGCAGACAAACATGGGCCCATATTTATACTTTTTGACGCTAAACTGCGCTAACGCAGTTTAGCGTCAAAAAGTTTTGCGCCGGCTAACGCCATTCTGAAGCGCCATGCGGGCGCCGTATTTATTGAATGGCGTTAGCCGGCGCAAGCAGACCGGCGCTGCCTGGTGTGCGCGAGAAAAACCACGTACACCAGGCAGCGCCGGCGTAGGGGGAAAATGGCGCATGGGCGTCTTAAAATGGGGCAAGTCAGGTTACGTCGAAAAAATCGTCGTAACTCGACTTGCGCCATTTTTTTTCGACGCCCATCCCCCATCAACATGACTCCTATCATTGTAAAGATAGGAGTCATGCCCCCTTGCCCAATGGCCATGCCCAGGGGACTTATGTCCCCTGGGCATGGTCATTGGGCATAGTGGCATGTAGGGGGGCACAAATAAGGCCCCCCTATGCCACAAAAAAAAATTGAAAAATAACAAAAATTATACTTACCTGAACTTACCTGTACTTCACTGGGATGGGTCCCTCCATCCTTGGGTGTCCTCCTGGGGTGGGCAGGGGTGGCAGGGGGGGTCCCTGGGGGCAGGGGAGGGCACTGTGGGCTCATTTTGAGCCCACTTGTCCCTTAACGCCATCCCTGACCCAGGCGTTAAAAAGCGGTGCAAATGCGCCGTTTTTGGCCACGCCCACTCCCGGGCGTCATTTTTGCCCGGGAGTATAAATACCACGTAAAGGCCTGGGAGTCATTTTTTTAGACGGGAACGCCTCCCTTGCATCTCATTAACGCAAGGAAGGGGTTCACGCTAAAAAATGACGCTCACTCCGGGCACTTTGGCGCCCGAAGCGTCTAACGCCATAGTATAAATATGGCGTTAGTTGGCGTTAGTTTAGCGTCGAATTTGCGTCGAAAAAAACGACGCAAATTCGGCGCAACCAGAGTATAAATACGGCCCATGGTCTTTCAATACCAGCAGCAGACTGCCAGCTAACTCCTTGGTGTTAAGCAGCTTACTTTAGTGTATTAATGAGCAACTAGAGTGTTAACATTATGAATTTATGCCAAACATGTGGCACATATGAACGCCATCTTGATGGAATCAAAGTGGAAAACTGGAAGCATTTTCTACTGAGGATACTGCATTAAATGAGGAAGTTAGGGAGCTTCATAAGTGTCCCAAGATGACCACCAGAGCCCAAATGTAGCCCAAATGTAGCCCAATGACAAAAGCGTCCAAACCACTTAATTGTTTTGTTTTCTTGCAGTTTTATACAGCGCAGATGTGACATGAAGGCATTGGAATGCTTTACATGAGCATCAGTTACACTGTACAATGACACATTCATTTTAGATTTAGGCATGAAAAGGTTATGTGATTTGCCAAGAATAACAGGATGTTGATCTGACGCCGAAATTTAAACCTGGCTCCCCAGTATCAAGGTCTGTAGCTCTGCCCGTACGCCACATCCTCTTGCCTAAGCAGAACATATAAGGAAGTGATCAACTGGATAAAAAAAACACAAAGATATAAAATAATTTAAAAGCACTTTGTTGCTATTTCAGAACGTAGGAAATATGGCATCTTAGTTTTCTAGAGCAATAACCATATCATCTATGGAACTAAGGTCCTCTCGTGTTTATATTTCTATAGGAAATGCTTTAAGTATTAAAGTTTTGATTACATCAAGTTGACATCAGGCGTGCCACACTTTTGTAATAAATATAGAATGTTAGCAATCTAGTTGTTCCTTTGAATACTGTGGGGAGGCAGAGGTCAGGGACATGGACTTGGATAACTGAGAGCAGGGAGAAGGGTGCAGAGGTAGCAAGTTGACCACACTGGGCAAGCGGGAGGGGCAGTGGCAGCACAACGGACCATAGAGGGCAGGGGAAAGGGGACAAGGGCAACAAACCATTAACGGCAGAAGAAAAGAGGCAATGGCAGTACAACCATGCATACCAACAGACCCAAATCAGACAGGTGACTCAATATTTTTAAGCCCAAAAAGGCATCATCTGTCTTCTGCCAAAAAGCTCCTCTTTTTCAATGCAACTCAAAGGAGAAAATCAATTTTCGAGTTTTATTTGTTTTCAAACGCTCCCTCTTACCAAGTTCAAAATGTTGGAAAGTATGGTACATTGGATCATAGAGGGCAGGAGGAATGGGGTAGGGACATGGACACAGATAGAGGGCAGGAGGGAGATGGGCAGAGGCACCATAATGGCCTTACAGGGCAGGCGTTAGGGGCTGCTGCAACACAATACACCACACAGGGCATGCGGGACAGCAGAGCATCATGGAAAGCAATAAGGAGGAGAGACAAGGTTGTGGACATGGACAACAGAGGGCAGAGGGGAAAGAGGCAAAGGCAGCAGGTGGACCATACCAGACACATAGGAGGGGCAATAGCAGCATAATATACCATGCAGGCGCAGAAGGAGTGGGACAGGAACACAACAACTGACCAGACAAGGTAGGAGAAAGGGAGTAGGGGCCTGCAGGTGTAAAACGGTTGGCAGGGAGCAAGCGGGCAGGGCAGGAGAGACAAGCTGACCATGGAGGACAGGCATGATGAGCACTGTAAGCATAAAACGCCATGGAGAGCAACACAGACTACAATGGCATGCACACAGACAACGGAGGGAAGGTGGGAGGGGGGCACGGGCAGCAAGCTGACCACACAAGGCAGGTGGGAGGGGCTGTGGAAGCACAGAAGGCCTGCACGGCAAGTGGGAGGGTTTGTGGCAGCAGAGCGGCAATGATGGGCAAGAGGGAGGGGGCAGTGGCATACACAAAGGATCATGGAGGACAGAAGGGATGGGTAGGGGCTGGACACAGACAAGAGAGGGCAGGGGAAGGGGCTTCACAACAGAACACACAGGGTAGGCAGGAGGAGCAGTTGCAGCACAACAAAGCATGCAGGGCAGAATGGAGTGGCAGCAAAATGGACCATGGAGGACAGGAGGGAGGGGATATGGCGACGCAACTCGGACAAGCAAGGTAGAGATGGCAGGGGCAGATGGGAGTCAATTAACCATGCTAGGCAGGTGGGAGGGGGAGTGGCAGCTCAAAAGAACAGGGGTAGTGGCGGGTCCATAAAACATGGTGAGCAAAAAGGAGAGAGTAGATGCATGCACACAGACGATGGAAAGAGGGTAGGGGCAGCAAGTTAAGCACAGAATCTAAGCAGGAGGGCAAAGATGGGGCATAGAATTGGGCAGTGCAGGAGGTGTGGGCAGGGACAGCAAGCTAAATGGAGGCCAGTGGTAGCACCTCAGACCATGCAGGGCAGCAGGGAGGGGGCTGGTGCATGGGCACGGACAACAGAGGGTAGGGAGGAGGTGGCTGTGGCAGCAAGCTAACTGTTCAGGGCAGGCAGGAAGGGTAGTGGCACAAGAATGGCCGCACAGGGATGTAATAAAGAAGCAAGGATTTGGACAATGGATGGCAGGGAGGAGGCGGCAGAAGCAGCAAGGCTGGGGGGGGGGGGGGGAGTACAATGCCAGGCAAATCACTGCTTCTATTCCCCCACACTGTGCATTCAGTGAGCATCTTACTTAACATTTAACAACAAAAAAATAAAAAATTACTGGAAAAAAAAACAATCGTCACAGGAACATTATAGTTAGGAAATAGAATTTACAAAAAACCTTAGAAATTCACTAAAAACAAATGTTACTGGGCCATTATACTTGAAATAACCAAATATAACAGCTGAATTTCTATGCTTTTGTGCATGTACAGTCTGAACATCCTTGTGATTTTTTTTTTGTGAAAAACAAAATATATATTTTAACACTTACTGGCAGTAGCCAATAGGTAGTAATAGTTAGGACCTAGTTTCCATAGAAAAAGGCCTTTTTTGACTTGGCTATCTCTCTGGCGCTGTTTGACGAATCTTCACAACATTTTCAAAAGTATGCCCAAGAGTCTTGTTGTGAATGGAAATTTTCAGGGTGATCTGCCAGGTGGGGGCCAAGAAGAGGGGCCTGGGGGGGTCAAAAAAGTGAATTTCCCCCATTTTAATTCCCATAATGATTTTGAACTTGACTACAGCCTGAACCGCTGGATGGAATTACCACAAATTTAGCAGAAAGATAGCTTTTGGTCCAGAAAGCAGGGTTTTTGTTATTTGGTGTAAATCCATTCAGTAGCTTTAGAGAAATTACAAGAAATCCAAATTTGTATATTGAGGGTTGTGATGACTTTTGAATACGGTCGATCTCGTGCCAAGAGATCAACCAGGAAGGATTGGCTCCCAACACTTCAACCAGGAAGTGTTGGCAGCCATTTTGGGATTCTGCTGCAGTCCCAAAAATAAATGCAAAAAAAAAAAAAAGAAAAGGAGGCAGGGTACAAATACCCTAACCTCCTTAGCCTTAATGTAAGGGCCCCCTTGGAGCCCCTCCAAGCAAGGAAAAAAAAAAAACGTTTTTTTTCTTTTTTTTATTCACAACAAAATTTGCAAATATTTGCAATTTCGCTGTTAAAAAACAAAGTGCTTTTTATCCATTATTATTAAATTGTATCAGCAACAAGCCTTACAATATTATAAAATGGTAAACATAAAAAGAGACTAAAAATTCATTAAAAAAATTATCATAATTTAAAAGCACAAAAGCAGCAGTCACTCTGGTGCTGGTCAGATTGATTAATTAAAAAGAAGGAGAAAAATCACATATCCCTAAACAATTAACTATTAATATTTAATTACAAACGGCTACACCCCCCATACACATCTTAGGAGAGGGGCAGCCCTTTATCAATACCTACCCTCTACTGGGGGGGAGCCCGGGGACAAAGTACTTATGCTCACAACATTTTATATTAGCAGCAATAACTCACATGGCTGCGGGGCCTTTTGGAGGAAAGAGAGGAAACCTGACGTTAGCATGGGGGTAGCTATTGTTCTATCTCACCACTAACGCCTACGGCCCTGTTAGGTCTTGCGGGATTCGATAAGTCAGCCACCCCTAATTCAGTTGAATATATATATATATATATCAAGTTATGGTCGCTCATATTGCCCGGCCTCACGCAAAGTGCAGTTTTAGTGCAATTTGCTCCACTAGACTTAAAAAGAGGGAGGAGCCAGTGACACGTAGCCTCATCATAATTTCTTGCAGGCCAGGGTGAAGTGAGCCACGTTATCCACCTGCCCAGGGGTGCAGTCACGAAACTCCAGACCCGCTGCCAGCCTACGAGTGTGGACCAAGTAACCTCTTAGTGGCAGCACTCCCAGCCTGTATTTCATATAGAAAGTCTGCTTCACTTCAGGATACAGCATATCCAAATAAGCCTGGGGAGCTAGATCGTAAACATTGTTGAAATAATAGTTTGTAATTGAATCAGGCCTGAGTTCCTGGTGCAACCTCTTCTTATTGATTTCCCTGTATCAATTTTTTACCAGGACCACCGTATCCTTGGTAACTCTACCCGGATCTACCTATAGGTCCTGCAACCGAAGATTCCCCATAGTCTTTTTAACATGAGCTCCCCAGGAACACCCCCCAGATTCACCATACGTGCTGACTTCTTCCAGAGTTTCTAAGTACACTGCCGCCCTAGGGTTACACACTAACCTCACCCAATACAATATTGGCCTTAGGGCTGTTAGTTCCGAAATCGGTGTCAAGTTTAGTTCTGCAAAGAGAGCTTTCAAAGGGGTTCCCGGCACCAGCCACAATAGGGTTCTCAGAAACTTATTCTCGGGGACCTGCAGCACTCTAGTATTTGTATATCCCCAGAGTTCCACTCCATAGAGTGCTGCTGCAACGGCTTTTTGAACATATATCTCTAGGATAATACTGCCTCCAGCCTTATACTTAAATCTCAGTATTGCCCCAGCCGCTTGTTTGAGGGCTATGGCTGCCTTCTGAACTTGGCAGTCCCAGCCTAAGTTCTCCGAGAACTGCACCCCTAAATAATCAAAGTGCTTGGTAACCTCAATTGGGGCACGGTTAATCGCTTCCTCCTCAGACTAGAAGAGGGCCGCAAAGTCATCCCCATAGTCTTCATGCAATTAATAGTTAATGATTTTTCCTCACAATAATTCACAAAGCGAGCAAGGAGCCTAAGGGCCACATTTTCAATGCGTGCCATAAGACTGCATCGTCTGCAAACCGTAGTATTGGTACCCTCCTGCCTGCAACAAGAGGGACATCTAGCTGCTTCCCTATGAGGAATTGAGTCACATCGTTCAAAAGAGGCTGAAGAGTAGCGGTGCCTGGGCGCAGCCTTGATGAACGCCCCTTTGTACCTGGAAGGGATCTGTACACTCCCCACCCATCCCGTTCCTCACTCTGGCCATGTTGTCCGTATGCAGTGCTGCTATGGCGTTCACCAGGCATATATCGACCTCTAAGCTTAACAGTAATCTTCATAGTTTACCCCGGTCTACTGAGTCAAAGGCAGCTTTCAAATCTATGAAGACCAAATACAGCAAACTCCTCCTGATTACAGTAAATGTATATGAAATCAGGTAAAGACGAAAGCCCACCTGCACTTCGGTTATAACACCCTGGGTGTCAACCCACTCCTGGAGGCAGTTAAGCAGAACTTTCCCCAGGACCTTCCCGGTCCCGTCCAGCAAAGAGATCGTCAGGTAGTTGGCAGGGCATCCTCAGTCGCCCGTCTTATAAATCGGGATTATGACGGCAGAGCACCGAGACTGCAGCACTGTGTTCCCCTCAAGGACTATGTATAACACCTTAGTGAGGATTTTAGTCCAATAAAAGGGTGCCTCACAATAGAGGTCCAAAGGCACCATATCTGGACCCGGAGCCTTATTCCTATTCATTGCTCCAAGTGCTATAAGTACCTCTGGAATTAAAATTCCTATCTCACAAAGGGCGATAGGAGGGGCATCGACCGTGGAGTTACTATATAGTGTACTAAAATTGTTAACCCAGGCAAGGGAGCCTATGCAGGTTTCTACATCAATCGCTTGTGGTCGATGATAGTTTCTCTAAGTTCAGCCCAGAGTGTACTTTGGTGCATCAGTTTCTTAGTTGCCAATAAATTCTTATAACCCCTTCTATATGCTCTAATTTTCTCTTTGCTGGTCGGATTATTGTGGCTCCGAGATTGGGCAAGAGAGACCTTTATTTTCGCCCTTGTGCACCCCTCTTCAAACCAGCCTTTACAACCCGCCTGCCCTTTTCTACTATTGTCAACTAGCTTAGATGTTACAGGTTTATCTCACAGAGCCCTCAACACCCCTATCATTGCATCATACGCCGCCAAGGTCGAGGGGCTGGCAAAGGGCGAAGCATCTATGATAAATTGTCCATAATTAGCCATTATGGATTTGAGTTGGGGGAGATCCTGCAGGTACCTTTCCCCATCCCACTGTATTCTCGTTCTGCAGTTGGACAGAGCAATCTCCCTCATCATATAACCCTGGTGCCTGCCCTATCATATTTCCTAACCCCAGGACATTTAGCCCCATATTGAGATCAAGTGGGTTGTGATTGCTTTCCATTCTACTGACCACAGCCATATCAAGGATAGCTGGCCACGCTTCCACATTAACAATGGCATAGTCAATGACTGATAAAAATCTGCCATTGTCGAAGGTTGCCTTCGCAGCACCATCTGACTTTGTACGGCAATTGACAAAGCGGAGGCTGTCACTAAGCATAAAGTCAGTAAAGGCTTCAGCTTTTTTTTGTAGACCGGGTGGCCAACATGTCAAACCCATTGATGCATGTTCGTTCAACAGCCCAAGTTGCTTGAAAACAGCAGATGTCATACAGACTAACAAATTGTAGCCAATCATTATCTTCCAACTTGCTAGCCATACCTGCTATGTTCCAGGACAGAATTCGCAGGCAATCCCCCTACAAATTGTTACATGGAATAGATGTAGCAGGGGAGCATAGTGGAGGGATGATAGGATTCGTCATCCTTCAATCCGCACTTATTCCAAAGGATGCTCCGGAGCTCACTGTCAGTGCCACTGCTACCCATGACCAGTCCTCGCAATTGCCCCCTTCAATCCTCTCATCGTGGCTGGGGATCCTAATTTGCCTACAATTCTTATGAGTAGTGATGGTCAATGTTTCTTGCACTTCATTTCCCTAGGCTAAGGTTTTCTTCTATTTGTTTTGCCATATCATTGGTCCATACCTGGGAGAACTCCCAGTCCTTAGCATAGCTGGACTATTCCCATACTGCTCTGCCCACATGGGTTCCTCCTGGTTGAAATTGGGGCATGGCTGCACATCAACTCCATTATATGGGAGCAATCTGCATGGTTAAAAATCAGGCTGGCTGTCCCCGATGAAGCAAATTTAACCAGAGCTGAAGGGCAGGAGTGGGCTGGATCGCCTTGGGCGATTTTGGGATGGACATACCCCCTGCCATAGTCAATCTGTCTTTGGTTGCATCCCAGTTTTACTAGTCTCATGTCACTGGAAGAAAGGACTCTCAGCTCTGGTACAGCATAAAAGAGGCTTAGTAATCGTGACTTATTTAGAGATAGATTTAGACCCACATCCGGGAAGAGATTGACGAACTCCAGGCAGTGCCCAGTATATCTTTTTGCTGTCGCAGCACCGAGAGTGGCGGCAGTGTCCGCACGAAATGAATCGCAAGCATCCACACTGTCTGTACATCTACTTCCTGGGGGCACCGAGAATGGGATGGCATCCGGATTCAAGTTTGAACCAGGGTGAACCTTCAGTTCACTAGATGTTCGCAAACCACCCTGTTTAGTTGGGATTGCCACCATCTCCTGGGTGCAAGGCAGAGAACTAACTGCCTCAAATATTCTCTGTGAGCCCGTCCCCGCCACCATTCTTTTTCTCTTCCTCTTTATGGAGCATTTCATCTTATTCCTAGGCTTCCCTTTCCCTTGGGGGTGAACTTGGCAATCAGCACCTTCCGTTACATCACAGTCATGTTTATTCTCAGAGTGTAGGGGTTGGGTGGATCGCGGGTGACTACTTCACCCCAGCGTCTAGCAGCCTGACAGAGAGCATGATCATGCGTGGGAGCGGCTAAGTTACTAGTATCAATATTCTCCCCCTTGACGCAGTCTTAAAGTTTACAGTTGAGGTTACCCCTCTATCTGGGTCATGCTTTGGATTAGAGAATAAGAGGGAGTGCACTAGAAAAGGTATAGCTCTTTTTCCCATTTCCTTTCTTCTAAATATTCCGACTTGGGTTCACACCTATTTCATCTAGGGCTTCACCTCGCAGCCCCCCCATCCCTCCTTCCACACCCCCAGAGCCCTCTGACAGGTCCTTAGGCTCAGTGGATGTGGATATAGCTCTTTCTCCAGAGTTAGCCTGATGCTCTTCTACAGAGGGGCTATCCATCCCTACTTGGGCAGGCCCCGTACATTCTTTATTACCATAAGCGGAGTCACCACGGGAATAAGCCATAGCCATAGGCCCACTGATCCATGGTATAATCCTAGTTTGGACAATAGTGTGTTCTACAGTTTGCATCTGCACAGTACTCCTTAAGGCTGGGGGAGGTTGGATTGATTATAACTGGCATACCAAGAAGGCTGATGGGAAATATCCTGGTTTGCCCCCTCTGTTCTTTCACCCGGGACTAAAGTCTGTAATAACGTATTTAACAGTGACTCTATATGCTCTGATCCCCCAAGAAATGTATCCAATAGTGCAAGGATCGATGCTAGAATATTTGTTAGTGCAACCAAGGCTTCTGAGATTATAAACCCTTGGGGACTCTATAGGTACAGGATTGGTCCTTTGGTGCGGGCAGGGAGAGAGGTGCTGGTATATAGAATCAATCGAGAATAAAACCCCACCATGGGAGGAACTATTGTTGGTAAACTTGAAATCAAGTCCTGCCTCAGCCAAACTATCACCTGATGCCAGCCGAGTGTTAGATGATTCGCAGGGTCCTATTTCATTCTTAGTCGGTGCTGAACTGCACAGTATGTCGGGGTGGGTGTAATCAAGAACATCAGGGAGCTTTCCCTTAGGTAGCTGTTTGTCTCTCTGTGGTTGCCATCACTCTGGTCACTTCTGTCGGCGAATTTGCTAGTTGATGGCAATAATGCACTGGCAGGGCAGTCATGGAATGGGGGCTCAGGTAAACCATCACAACCCTCCCTTCCCTGTGATACCCTGGACTTACACTTCAACCTCCCCAGCACTGGGGACCCTGGTACACTGAGTTGCCTCTTCTGCGTAGGGCACGATTTCCTGCAAGTATGCTTCTCAACCACCTTCGCCTCCTCATCCACCGACACGCTCCCTAGTGGTCCAGCCAGGGTGATTTCAGCACTCTTAACAGCTCTTTTCTCACTGGCTCTCTCACTGTCTCTCTCTAGACATTCAGGGGACTCTCTATCTCCATCAACCCCGTCATCATTGTCATTAACGTTATTTTTTTCCGGGGCACCCCCGCACCCCTAGCCCCTCCTTCTCCTTGGTCTGTTGCAGCAATGGTACCTTATCCACCTTCTGAAAGAAGCTATTTATTACCTTCCTGGGGGTTCTACGGGCTGCCTTGTTATTAAACTTGTTGCTGGCACCAGCTGGGGGTTTAGGGGGCATAGAAGCTGCAAAAGAGGAGGATCCAGGTCCTAAAAGCATAGGACATGTGGGCCAGGAGGAAGAAGAGGTGTCGGCAGCCCACCTGCACCTGGAGCTTTGCACCAGAGTCCTTTTGCCTTGGGACGCATCATAACTCATCTACTGAATACTCTCATTGAGCGCCTAGGTACTGCTGGTTTTGCACTGAGACTCCGTCTATTTTTCAGCATCATTCTCTATTGCTTTTAAGCAGAAGCCAGTTGGTTTGCCGTCAGATTGCAACACGCTGGAAGGGGCTTGAGCTGTAATACAATGATCATGGTGGTTGTAGTTATTACACAGTCTGTAATGTGCAATATACGCTTCTCGTACTTGTACCCAGTCCGGGCGGCGGGGGAGAACACAGAGTGGAGCAAACCGGGACTGGGTTGGGTGGTTAGTGGGGTTGGCCACAGGGACTGGCTGCAGGTTCGCCCTTGCGGGCAGCCCCTACTGCACACAGGAGAAGGCCGTGAACAGTGCAAGGTTGGGTGCTTATCGGGGGTTGGCCTCCGGCCAGGCCCTATAGCCAACCACCACCCCGCACACCCAAAGGCCGTGCGCAGTAGTGGTTGGATTCACGTATAGCAATAAAAATTACTATACGTTAAATTTTTTTTTAAAAAAAAGACATTTACTGAAAAACTTTAGGTTACAAGGACATTATATTTAGGTTCTCAATTTATTCGTACAAAACCACAGAAATTCACAGTTATAATCAGTGTTCTTTTAAGTAACTGAAACTCGCACCCTAAGGTAACTATAATTAGCGCCGCCGCCATGCACAGCTAATACTCCATATATATATTATATAATTGATTATATATTCTATGCCATTTTTTATGTTCTCACTGCAACATTTGCAATAAAATTATTTATGAGGCAACTGTGCATGGCGAGGGTGCAAGTTTTAGTTACTTGAAAGAGCTCTAACTAGAACAGTTGAATTTCTATGCTTTTGTACGAATAAATTGAGGACCTAAATATAATGTCACTGTAACCTAAGTTTTTTTTTTTATATATATATATATATATACACACACACACATATATATATACACACACATACACACACACACACATACTTTTATTAGAACTGAAATGGCTTGCTGAGTCCGTGGCTCAGTAGTCTACTGCATCCACTCCCAGAATTTGTGCTTGACCTCATGGGCAGGGGCTTGAATCCCGGTTGGTCCACTGAGCCGCAGGGTTGATCAAATGAGAACCGTTGACTTGGGTAACAAGTAACAGTTATGTTAAACCCAGGCCTTAAAAGCGCCGTACTCACACGCTAATAACAATCCCTCCCGGTCAGCGATTTTAAGGCACTCACCCTCACCTAGACGGGCAATTGTCCAACCCAGGCACAGGATTTCAGGTCTGGCAAAAATCATCCCTTCCTCACCTTCTGTCCGCAAGCAAAACACATCCTTACTATAAGCAACTCAGATGTTTCTGGTAATGCATGTGACACACTGGAAGTATTCTAATATAGGTGCAGCAGCTGCAGGTTACTTGTGTGATTGCAACGCACAATACACGCAAGTTACGTTTTAAATTGCCCGGATGACTAAACGAGTTATACTTGCCTACAGTGCACAGAGTTTCTTCCTTGGGGAAACCCCAGCTTTTTCCAAACAAAAAAAAAAAAAAAAATCAAGGATGCACAATAGCGCCATATTCCCGTTAACTGCTTTACCGTGGTCATAAAGCACTGGTCACCATGAAACATGGATGCACCTTCTGTCTGCCTGTGTACACAGGACAGGCGTAATACTAGAAAGCCCCAGGCAAATGCTTCCTGAATTCTGAACGCCAGCTTAAAGTCTAAAGCGTAGGCCATCTGAATAAACACTCAAGCCCTCAACTCAACAGGGCTTGAATTTAGTTTTACACTGTGAACATTTTACTGACTTTGGTCTCCAGCTGAAACTCTGAAAGTAGCTTTTCCAGTTGCACGGTTATATTATAACAAGAAAGTGATTGTTGTTGGAATCAACCAACTCAAACCTTAAAAAATATAATAAAAATCAAACTACAAAAGCATAATGGTCTATCCAATTTTGGGATGTCACGTATTAGTTTGTAAAATAGAGGCTCACTCATCAAACTAGAAAGACTGATGGCCTGTTAAATATATTATGCACATTAACTGGTTTCTTAAAGAGATTGCTTTTAACCATCTAACCATACCCATATTAACAGTTGCAGAAAATACTGTAGTATACATCAGCTTTGCCTATTGTTATTGCACACAAACTGGGTCGGATTGAAACAGAAAATAGGCCCGGTCACTGAAGTGAAAGTGGAATTCAATTAGGTAATCAGATAGATAAAAATGTTTCGAAATTTGAACAGTTCTGAACTTGTAAAGAAACACTGTATTCAAGGTATGGAAGGCTGCATGAACTTGAGCTTGCAGCAGGCAATGATTGTTTTAATATCAGGGAAATCAACAGCAAAAAACCCATCAGAAGACCAAAAAAATACACCCCAAAAAACGCCTAAATACTAACCCGCCATACCAGCCCTTTGGGAAGTGCCTGGTTGCCCTATAGGCCAGTCCGACCTTACACGCATGGTAGTGGTTTCTAAACCGACATTTCAATCATTTTATTCCCACGAATTGTCTGTAATGAGAGTATTTTGTAATACTTTATTATGGATTGGTTTTGTTTGATACACATAGCAATATAAAAAATATAACTGCTGGTCTATTACGGGCCAACAACATCCCTCTTGGGATTCAGACACCATTGACAAACCACTCAGTGCAAAGTCTCGTGGCCCGATATAATCCCTGAGTATTGTAAACCATATTGGAACAATGTCACAGTGTGAACCAGGCTGCAAAGCGAGTCAGGGCACTTTACAGAGGGCAGGCTGTCCTGCTACATTCTAAATACAGTAGAAAAAAGAGAGGGTAAGTATAACAAACGAACTATGAATGGTATTCAAACAGAAAGCACGTCTAAACTTAGGAAAGATACTACTACCCTACTGCTAAACACAGATGATGTAATGCTATTAAGGGGCCAAGGGGGGGGAGGGGGGGGGGGTGTTGGGAGCATGGTTTGGGCTCTGCTCCAGATGGCGGCACTTGGCTGAGCTACAGTGACCCCACTGTCTTTGTTTCCACCAATCAAGGCTGATTTGAGGAAGATTTACCAAACTTCTATTGGAATAATTGGCAGAAGTTAGGCAGAATATGCGGCAATCCTGAAAACGCGGATTCAAACTTCCTGCAGGCAATGCAAGCTGTGGTCGTTGAATGACAAACATCCAAAAGGGCAGCAGTATCGCAATGACAGTAGCTTCCGCGGTAAACCAGTTTATTATGGAGAAGGGAACCACCTGGTAACCCTGCACCACCCGGTTTACCTTTTCTGCAGCTTCCCTCCGATAATGGCAAGTGCATAGCCATTTAGCTGGAATGCCCTGTTGCAGAGACCACTTTGGGCATGATATGCAACTTCGCAGCTCCCACTCTCCAGCTCCTACCTGCCGACTCCTGCTCCAAATTTATGATGGTGAATGTTTAGACTCCGTAACCTCTGAAATTAGTGATATGGTGTGTGCGGTGTCAATTCGAGACTGGATGTGCCACTTTTACATTATGCTTGGCTGACAGCACCACACATACGCGGCTCAGTTTCTACATGGCTTTCCTCCTCCATTATTGATCGGTGTGGGGCCATAACTTGATTCTCTCATGTGGTAAGTGTAAGGCACGGAATGCATTATTTCATTATCGCTCGCTTTCTCCCTCACCTCCTACCAGTCAGACCAAAGATCTGGAACCTCCTGCTCTGTGAGATCTCGGATACCAGTCTATCGTGATTGTTTGGACTGTGACAACTAGTGAGTACAATGAGTATAATCCTGATGGTGAAGGCATAGGGGACCATATGATCTACCCCTTCATTTTTAAATGACATTCTCCCCCACCCTGTTAGACCCAGTAAACGAGCTTCTAAACCACTGTGTAGTTTCTGCTGCTGTGCTGGAAACGTTAGCCGAGGTAGCAATTTTTGTTATCCCAAAAGAAGGGAAAAACCACTCTGACCCGAAAAAACGTTAGACCTATTTAATTGTTAAATATGGATGCCAAAAAATGTGAAAATTCTTGCTAAAAGACAAACCTCTTAAAACCAAATTAATCCATGACTCACAATCTGGCTGTGTCAAGGGCAGACTTGCATGCCGTAACTTCCAGACGTTTTGCCGTATGACTGAAAGCTTTGTTACCCACTTCGCCTTCCTCTGTTGCCACTGAGTTAGATGCAGAAATAGCATTCGACAAAGTACATACTAGGAAGCGGCAATCCATAGATATAACGTGGAAGGATTTTTCTAAAAAATGATGGAATTATATGACAGTCTCATTGCAAAGATTAGAATTTACGGTTTCGGTTCCACCCCTTTCTCGTTATATCAAGGCACTGGGCAAAGCTGTCCACTATTCCCCTAGCTATTTCTTCTACCTTTAGACCCCCTGCTTCTTATGCTCAATACTGCACTAGAAATTAGAGGGGTACAATTTGGTTCTTTCACTTTTAAAAGGGCAGCGTATGCTGATATTGAAATATTTTCAGAAGACTGGAATTCAGACACCCTAGCCCTCATTAGGATATTACAAGCCTTCGCTAGTTCCTCAGGTTATGTCCTGAATAAACACAAGACAGTAGTGTTACCACTAATTGTTCACTGCCATCCCTAATGTATGGATCTACAATGGCAAACTAAATGAATTAAATCCGTTGGCATACGGTTCTCTGGCGACGTGGCCGACCTAACTTAATCACTTATAATAAACAAAAAATGCTTCAAAAAATGAAAGACCTACTTTTTGTATGGTGCACTAAATATACGCCTTGTTGGGGTAGTATAGAAACATTAAAATTCCTAGCCCCCTAGTAAATGTCCTATCCAGTACAATTCCAACCGTCTCTGCAATGTGATTCTCTAACATGGATAAAATCATTTCTGAATGTCTTTGGTCCAAAAAACAGCCCAGACTACCCTTTAAAACATTTAGCTTACCATATGGTAAGGGGGAGGTGTAACGACCTAACTGATTTGATTATCAAACTGCCTTCAAAGCACCCCAAGAGGCCTGCTGGGCTGAGATGAACTATGAAAAAAGTCCTCCATGGATTCTTGAGGAGCAACATCTTTGCTTCCTCTTTTCCCCAACCTCAACCTTAACCTTAACAGTGTACCTCTGAAACTTTGCTTACTCAAAGCTGATTATTTCGGATACAATTCCAGTCATGTTACTATTAGACAAAAAGCTAGACACCAACATCAATAGATCCTATGCTCTTTCCTTCTTGAACAGCAAAAAACAAATGATAAATTCTACCTCTTTTGGACCATTAACGGAGGCTAAAGGAATCTTCTTAATATCTCTGATCTTGGGGCGTGTCCAAGATGGCGGCCGGAGAGGACGCTTTCTAAAGTGCTCTGCTCACGGCCCAAAATTACTCCACCAGTTCTCCCTGCCCGGCCCGCCCTTGTGCGTGCATCCCGGTCGGGGGCGACCCGCAGAAGTGGAGGAGCGAGTGACCCGCACGCAGCTCTACGGTCTCAGCAGTGAGCGCGTCGGAAGGCCGAGGCCGAGAAAGGAGACTGTCGGCCGCGGCGCTAGGAGGAGATCGGCGGGGGCAACGCTCTACGCGAGGGTGTGGCGGCGCCTCAGCACCCGAACACTCAGGCCCGCGGTGTCTGCAGGATTAGAGGAGGAGGACCGGGGGTCGCCACAACAGACTGCATCGAGGCAGGGACCATCAGCGGCAGATCACCGGTCCTCCACCTGCTTGGAGGGTGGATCCCTCATGAATTAAACAACCAAGGCCTGTGGGCCTGACCAAACATTGTGCCTGAGGGTGTGGAAGTGAGACCCCGAGCAGCTATGCAGCGCAACCCAGCACCTGTGAGCCCATCACACGTGGCTTGAGTGCCCCATAAGAGACAGTGATATCGCTTGGGTGATCGAATATAGACAATTGGCAGGCCTGCGCCCCTGGGGCCACGAGGGGTGCTACTGGCCACCCAGCCATGAGAACAGCTATTTTAACACGCAACACACTGATGAGGACAAGTGCAATGTGAATTGGACCCCTTGAGACATCAGACGCTCACCAGCAGCGCCGGACGCGGAATGCACGGCGAGCCGCGAGGGGCCGTAGTTGTGAATCAAGCCGGCTCAATCTACCATAACTGGTGAGTGGCCTACTGGCTGGCCAACGCGTCGATCCAGGCATAGAAACAGTACAGGGAGTTCAATGGACATCCCAGTATACATTAATTGCGCTAAACCCTGTAGTTGATTCAGCCCCCACGACAACATCAGCCCTACGATGTAGCAGGACGCCTAATTGAAAGTCTGGCCGGTACATGCTCTGTGCAACTGCCTGCTGTAGACCAGGACTACACACAGTAATGGTTAAGCCAAAAACTCCCTGACCGCAGCCAACAAAGGAGGTTGAAGGGTCTCCTTTTGCAGGGATGGCTGGAAGTCAGGCTGCTGCTCTACAACAGATGAATGAGACACTGCAAACACACTCAGCACAATTCGACAAGCCCCTACAAGCAGTGCTGGACACTAAAACTACCTTGGAGGGGAAAATAGACTCAGTGGCACTGGAAGTGAACCTGCTCAGAGCGGATCACCGCAAACTGGTGGACAGAGTTACCGATAACGAACTGGAGCTAACTGCAGCTCAATCAGAAATTATAGAACTGCGCGACCAACTAATCGTCTGGAAACTGAGGTCAATTCCATGCAGCACAGAGCAGAAGATGTGAAAGGACGCTTGCGGAGTAACAATATCAGATTTGTGGGTTTTCCGGAGCGAGTGGAGACGCCAAATGCCGAAGTATTCCTAGAACAATGGCTCAAAGACACGGTGTTGGCAAACAGTGCATCGCCTTCGTTCAAGGTGTAACGGGCCCAATCGCATCCCAAGCAGACCACCGCGTCCGGAAGCCCCACCCCAGCCCCTGATTGCACGCCTTCTAAACTTCCACGACAGAGACCAGATCCTTCAGAGCTTTGGGTCACAAGGACCTATACAGATGGATAATAACGTTATCAAGGCCTATCCAGACTACACTGCTGAGGTACAACGTAAGCATGCGTCCTTAACGAGGCTGAAACAACTCTTGCGCGACAAAACCTCTCCTACTCTCTGCTGTTCTCAGCACGACTCTGGGTGATAAATGGGGAGAAGACTCATTTTTTCCCTTCTCCGGAAGATGCCTGGACCTGGTTGCACGCCAAGGGGTTCGCCAAACCCAACAATGATGATTCCAAACAAGATGCATGGATCACTCCTCAGCCCCGGTGGAGGAAGAAACCAAACTCTGGGTCACGTCCCTCCAGAGCGCAAGAGCCGAAAGCCAGGCGCAGGCCTTAAAAGATGCCAACCTGTTTGCATTGGTGAAATGCTCGGCCCCCGGCGAGGTCAAGATCACGGACTCAAACTCATCGCTGGGCCACTCTAGTGCCTCCACTTGCCCTTCCATATTCAGCCCAGAGCTCACTCTGCGCACGGTGGATGATATTTAAACCTTGCTATATATCGTTTGATCGGTACGGACTGCCCAGACTCATCTCGGACCGGATAAATGTCATAGTGGAATGTATAGAAAGGGGGACGCCTAAACTGGCAAAAGAGGATGAATCCAGCAAGATCCTGCACCCAAACACAGTGGTCTCCGTCTGTGGACCTACCTGAATACCTCTCCCGGGGGAGGGCCCTGATGGCGTCAACGACGGGGGCGGAGGGGTGCCTAGGATAGAGCGGGGCATTAAGAATAATCTGAACGGGCTGCTATAAACCGACCCCTTGCTTCTAACACCCACACCTCCCCACTCCCCAATGGGACACCAAAGGGACCATGCCATGACATTTACTACATGTGACACCCGTTGTGAGACTGTGTTACACGTTGGGCATCGCCCAATAAGTTTTTTCTTTGTTTACAATTGTTTCTTTATTTCATTTTTCTTAGTACTTATGAGACGGTGGAGGCCTGGGGCGGGTGTACTTGGGGGTGGGGACGATTGTGCAACAAGTATGTTTTTCATACTAACCCCAAAAGCGTGCCCCATTAGTATCCACACCACTACACCTCCTTTTACTCACATGGGAATGGACACTTATATTAACGTGGAATGTGAGAGGCATGGCCAACATCACCAAGCGCTGCAGGGTTTATACGTACCTCAAAAGACACAAAACACACATAGCTATACTACAAGAAAAGCATTTAACACAAGACGAACTACAAAACCTCAAAAGCAAATGGTGTGGTCTAGCTTACAGTACCACGACATCTGCATTCGCTAAGGAAGTGCTGGTATGGATTGCCCCAGAAGTTCCTTACATAGTAGAGTGCCACAAAACTGACGTAGGTGGTCGATATGTTCAATTGGAAGGTTTACTAGATGGTAGGCCACTCACCATAACAGGACTCTACGCTCCCAATTTGAAGCAAGGGGATTTTTAAGTGTCAGGCACCCCCCAAATCCTCCAGGACTCCATGACAAATCACATATGGGGTGGCAACTGGAATTGTGTGCCGGACATAGACAGGGACAGGTCCTACCCCCCACTGAACAGTGCCCCTAGCAGAAAAACCTCTCAGATGCTAAAGACTTGGATGTCTGAGCAGAGACTTGTAGATGTATGGTGTATACTACATCCCCTAGATAGGGAATACTCCTTTTTCTCCCCGGTCCACCGCCTTCACACCTGCATAGACTTGCTTCTCTGCTCTGCCGGGCTGACCAACAACTTCACAGGGGCATCCTATCTAGCTAGAACTATATCAGATCACTGTCCACTGTTGGCTACCATTCAATGGGGTAGGGCACGCACGCGTATTCCCACTTGGCAATTACAGCCGAGCTTGCTGCTTGACCCTCCATCCCGCCAAGAACTGGCAGAGCGCATCTCCGCTTATTTCGAACTCAACAACAGGATGGAGTCATTGCGCGCAGCGGAATGGGATGCCTACAAGGTGGTAGTAAGGGGCCTCTGTTTGTCGGCGGTGGGTGGAGCACGATGCAAGTTGTCCTGCGAACTGTTGCAAGTAGAAACAGAGCTCCGGGAAGTAGAGCGAGGGGTGGTGCTGGGCACTGTGGCCCCAGAGGCCCTATGTGCACTACACACACATAGGAACAAGGTCGATTCACGCTTGCGAAAATTTGACTACCGTCATTATGTTGCCAGGACACTCTCAGAGGGAGATTGTTCCGGCAGGTTGATGGCCTGGCTAGTGCACGGCGAACAACAACGTACCCCAAGAAAGGCTAAAAGACTGGACTCATGTGCCATGGTCAACACTCAAGCAGAAATAAATGATACATTTCAGCAATATTACAGTACTCTGTATGTGGCGAAACCACTCCCACCAGCAGCACAATTAGCAGACTTCTTCCACGCACTCCCCTTAGCTCACCTCTCCATGGCCCAGCAGAGAGAACTAGAGATACCCATTGACTCAGAAGAGATTCAGCTGGCTTTACAACAACTAGCTCGTTACAAAGCACCGGGCAGCGATGGTCTCCCGGCGGAGTATCATCACACATTCTCAGCACAGATAGTTAAACCATATATGGAAATGCTACATGAAGCGCTCACGAAGGGACAGCTCCTGGATTCACAGCGGGAGGCGGTGATAGTGGTTCTCCCTAAGCCGGGTCGTGATCCATTAGATGGTTTGATCATACCGACCCCTGCTCCGACTGATGTTACTGCTGGTCCACAATGACGAGTCGGGATTTATTCCCGGTCGAAATTCCTTAATAAATATCAGATGCCTGCTGCGTCTAATGTCGGAAGCCCCGGCGTTTTAATATGAACAGGCAGCGGTATCACTTGACATAGAGAAGGCGTCTGACACCTTGGGATGGCCCTTCTTGCTGGAAACTCTGAGCCGCAGGTGGTTTGGGAAATTATTCATGCGGTGGATCGACATCTTGTACTCTGATCCTATTGCCCAGGTTAAGACAGGTAGGTTAATATCAGGAGGGTTCCCTGTTGGAAGGGGCATGAGACATGGCTGCCCACTATTGCCGCTTTTATTTGCTTTAGCAATCGAACCACTAGCGGCGCAGCTACGACATGGGGCTCAAGAGTGGGGCATACCAGATGGGGATAGACATCAGATTGTCTCCCTCTATGCGGATGATGCACTGATATATCAACGCAACTGCACAGCCTCGTTCCCTGGCTTATTACAGTTACTGGGCCTATTTGGGGACCTATCGGGCCTGCATGTAAACTGGTCCAAGTCCTGCCTGTTCCCACTGACACTGATACCAGAGGGACTCCGCTCTAATATCTCGACACATGTACTACCATGGTCGTATAATACCTTCAAATATCTAGGTATACAAATATATCATAGTGCAGCCGCCCTCAGGATGGGTAATTTAGGACGTACACTCAGATCAATCAGGGGTTCCTAGCCATTTTGGTGCTCGCTTCCGCTATCACCTATGGGGAGGATGGCAATCACAAAGATGATTGTACTCCTATGATTGGTTTACCACTTCTCCGCACTACCTATGTTAATCCCCTGCGATTTCTACACCTGACTGAACAGCTTCATGACTGACTTGCTACGTGGTGGTGGACGATAGAGGGTGGCATTTGCCGACACGCATTTACCGCTTGAACAGGGTGGCCTAGGTACTCCGCATTATGAATTATACTACGCAGCCGCGCAGATACATTGGACTTGGCGCTGGATACCGGATCCCCCAAACCCGGAGGCAAAGTTGGTCCATGCCACCCTAAGTCACACCAATGTGCTACAGTGGCTGGTGGAGCGTAACAGCCCTCCATGCCAACACAATATCTTGATGGATATTCACCCAAGATCGCTTTATTGGCCATCCCAGGGATTTGGAAACTGACAGGACAACAGACACTGGGTCTATGGCCTGCTAGAGGCATACAGACAATGGGGGGACATATTCATAGAAGGCCGCATCATGACCTACGTTGAACTCACGTCAGCACACGACGTGGATCGAGGATGGTTTCTAACATATTGTGCCCTACAACAGCTCATTCGCCGTACATGGCATTGCAGGGACAAGGAACCTCTGACCTCTCCTCTCCTGCAAGCATTATTAACCAGCCTGGGAGGTCACTGCAGCACATCTCAGATATATGGTGTCTTACTCTGTAGCTCGGGCGTAGCTCAAATAAAAGCAAAGGCTAGATGGGATATAGTCCTTCCCACACCGCTGACGCAACAGACATGGCGCACCGCACTCAGGTTGACACGGGAGGTATCGCGTAATCCCAGATTCCGTTTCACACAATTCAACTATCTACATCAAACCTACCTGTCCCCACATCGACTACAGCGTATGTACCCCCAGACCAGTCAGGAGTGCTCAAGGTGTGGCAACTTGGACGTCACCTTCTACCATATGACATGGGAATGCCCGCCAGTTTTCCGGGCCTGGCATGCCATAACCACACCGACTGCTGAACTTCTTGAATTCCCGCTCTCTCCCACGCCTGAATCCTGCTTGTTGGGTATCCGCCTAAACGGAGGAAACAGGTACACTGAGCTGGCATTCATACTGTTCAAGCGCCTTTTAGCGATGCAGTGGAAAGCACCACATGTGCCAGACACATGTCACTGGATGGGCGACCTGCTGAAATGGGCAAAAGCGGAGGCACAAGTATTACACTCACTCCAGGACAGAGGGTTACTGATTAAAGGACTGGACACGTGAGATGCCCTCGTCGTGTCACTCAAGACTAAAGACGACACCTCCCCCCCATGAAGCCGCAAGCGGCACTATCCAACACATATATCTCTCACATCAACTGTATTGACCGGATGCAGCGGTATTAAGATATACACAACAAAATATGACCCGGCACACCACCCTATACCCCAAGCACTGTGACAATAAATAGCTAACTAGAGCGACATGAGGCACGCACCCTGAGCCCAGTTCAAATGTTACCAGTAGTCACGCCATACATCACACACCATATACACAGCCGAACAGAGGATACCGCGCACCAGCCATAGTGTTCCTTGCCTGGATCAATATCATCCACAAAACGACAGAGTGCAATATTACCTATAGTGCCTACATTGACAGGCTGTCTGTAGTTGCCTGCCTTTGGCTAAATTACTGCCAAATATTAATGAATTAATCCTGCAGCTTGCTAAGACATATCGCCACCAGGGGCACACACCCCTTTCTGCCTTTCCGGCCCCTCGCCCCACCAGAGGTCACCTCCAGGCTGTAACAAACCTACTTCCATCTTATCGGGCCTATCTTTTTATTTCATATCTTCTAGCGCTACAGCTCTCGATTGTACATGATGTTGCGTATTCAATAACAATAAAGAGATTTAAAAAAAAAATATATATATATAGATATATATGATCTTTCTCGATAGGGAGCCCTTATCCTTCACTCTCCAACCTGGATTTGTATGATTTCTTAAAAGTCAAGGCTAAGATAACCAAAATTGGTCCTCTTCAACAACCAACTATCCTCACATTTCTTAACAAAATCAGATCTAAAAAAAACTCTACACAAAACGAAAATACATGCCAATGCTCCTCTTAAGAAAAATGGTCTAGTTTTTCTAAAGTCTAGGATATCTCCCTCCAACAGAGGAGGCTCAATCAAACATTTGTGACAACCAGGTAAAGAACAACCTTATCCCATCACTCTCTCAAACCAAATTATTCATACATCGCTATATTGGACCACATTGAAACGTTTTATACTAGGTCTACTCGACTCAGACTCTTGTTGGTCCTGCAAAGAATCCTGTGAAGACCCCAAACACCTGTTCTTCACATGCAAATGGTTGACCTCATATTGGGAGAGGACAGTCTGCCAACTCAGAAAGATCTTTGACACAAAAATCACTACAGACTGCTCCTTTAGCGCTGAGTTCATCTGCCTCCATATGTACACCAGACCTGCCAGAGACCAATTTAACCCTCCTTGGCCTTATACTAACCATCACTATTAAAGTCATTCTTCTTGACTGGAAATCTTCCAATCATGTCTCATAACATTCTTGTTGTGCCTAGGTCACATCTCTCAAAAGTTCGCACAAAGACCTATTGAAGTCTCCCTAGGACCCCCATAACCTTACAAAACATTCACAACACCGTCGACACTTTCATGAAAAAGCTTGTAGCTTCTGACTTCTCAGTACTTCTATAATCTATGTTGTTTTTATCACACCAAATCTAAATATTGACCAAGATTCATTTCTTATCCCCCACTTGCCTCTTTTCTTTTTTCCTCTACGTTTTGCCCTTTTTGAGCGCCACATGTAAAACAGATACAATAAACTCTGGGAGGAGGCATTTCCAGACTCTGAGGCACACCCTGAGAAACAGTGAATCTGCTGTGACACTGCTTAGAAAGAAGTGTCTCCATGAAAAAAGCATTGGGAAAGCCAATAGGTCTCAAAAGGGAGACCTATTGGCTTTCCCAGTGTTTTAAGTTAAACTGCACAGCTGCCACAATGCTGTGCAGTATGGCTAAAAAAAAAAAAAAAAAACCTTGGGTTGCGTTTGCACCACACATGCATGTACCTGGGATTGTTCTGGCCTGTAGGGCAGTGAGGCAGTGCCCAATGGGCTTGCTTGACAGGTCAACATGTGGACAAGATTTCTGGCTGTTTTGGGCCTATGTTACGGTCCTCTGGGCTAGTTTTGACTGTTTATTTCCATGATATTAAAACATTGTGTGCAGCAATCTCAAGTCCATGAAGTCTTCCATAGCTTACTACAATGTGTCTCTACAAATCCAAAAATGCCCACAATTAGCAAACATAGGCCACTTCTTACCTATCTAATTCACTAATGGGGGGCCATTTTTATTTTGGTGCCCCGGTCAGTCTGCATGCACCTACAAAATGAGACAGCAAGTATTTTTTTTTGCTTTTTAGTTAGTTCTATTAGTAACTAAAAAGAAAAAAAAAACACTGGGGATTGGAAGTCACTTGGGGACACCAGTGGGGGACAGAAGCAACAGAGAGGATGTGATGGAGAAGGCCTGAGGCAAGAGAGAGAAGAGCAATATGGAGTGGTCAGTGGGGAGTTAGAAGAGACCAACGTAAATCTCAGTGCAGAGTGGACAGCTGCAACACTGAGGTGGTGAAAGCAACACAGAGGGCAGCCTCAGAATTTAAGAAGAATGTCAGAAGAGAACAATGTGAGGCAGTATCGAAATAAGAAAGCAATGTGGGAAGGAGAAGTGTAGAAGACTACAGATGAAACAGAAGAGAACAACACAAAGTGGCTATGGGCAAGAAAGAAAAGAGCGACAAGGAGCACGGTGGAGAGACCGATGGATGGAAAACACATGCACTCTTATTGCGTACGTAACTGAATAAAAAAAAGTAGTAGTGTTTAAAAAAAGGAGCTGTGGAATGAGACAAGTAATGCATCCATGCTCCAGGGGAGGTACAAACACAAAGAGGAAATGAAAGCTCACCCAAGCCATTGAATAAGACGCTAGCAGAGGTACAAACACAAAAATAGAAATACAATCTCATACAAGCCATTGAATAAGAAGCAAGCCAATGAGACTGACGAACTTGAGCAATGGTACACAATGGGAAGGCTCAACGCCCATTTAGGCTAACAACAAACTTGCAAAAGGCATGCACAAGCTGTCTAGTAGGTGAGTTCTAAAAATAAATCAAAGCATTTGCAAAGAATGACGACCCCCTGCGATGCTCACCTTTATGCAAGGAAAAGGGAAGGCCTATGTGCTGGATTTTATTAATCGAGTCTGTTGTTTTGTAATAGACTTACAACCACTGTTAGCCGTTGCAGGGCGACAATGACAAAGGCGATGTGGTGCAAACAACCAATGGTTAAGACAATAGAGGTTACAGGGCAGTTTGGGGCGGGAGCGGAGGCAAAAAAAGATTTTACATAGCCCAGTGAGGGGATTGTCACAATCTAACCATAACACCAACAAATCCAGCATCATAATTTAGAATATGTACAAGATTATGTTTAAAGATGTTGCCTTTTTTATACTCTCAGCATTCTGAATCGGAACTAGGTGTTATTAGTCACATCGTTTATCTGGTTGTGAAGGTTAAACCTTTCACCTAGTATAATACAAAGGCATTAAGTCCAGTCGGTAGGGCTTGGATTCAGATGTGTTAAGGATTTAAAAAAACATTGCACACACACGCGAGATTCTTCAATTTTGCATCTCGCTCATAGCTCTACCTCACAAGTATTCTGGTACAACAAAATGTTCATTGTTGCTTTGCTGCTGTCAGGGTTCCACAGGGGGGCACCTTGGTCGATAGAATGGGGGGGGGGGGGGTTTGAACTTCAGATTTTCCGGCATTCACTTTGGTATGTAATGTTTAAATACATTATACAACAAGCAGGCTGCCTGGGGGGGCTTAAAAGGCAGTGGAAAGCGAGAGGAATGTGGATTGGTAATGTTAGAAAGGGGGGGGGAACAATATTTTGACACACTACCGATATTATTGACGACTTTAAAAATTGAGGGAGAGTGTGATCGCGTTTTTGTCTGAATGTATGTAAAAATTCCTGGTGAAAACCGGCTGACATCTCACCATACCCGACAAAGCATCTGCACCCAACTCTTTATTAGAAAATTAATTTATTGGGGGCGGAGTTATATAAAGTACGCGCATAGACGGATGTCCAGAGCTCTGCAAAAGGTAGGCTAAAGTAAAGGTGACTATCATCGGGAAGGCAGGCAGAGGGCTACAATTTTCAGAAAAACTAAGTGTTGTGAAAAACGTTTAATCCGAATAATACCACGTCAGAGCGCTGCCCATGCAATAATGCACAGAAAATGTGCAGTAACCCGAATTTAGCGTAAGAGTCGGCACTTGGAATAACACGAGGGAACAAAAGATCAAACATTCGCACAACCATATATTTTTTTTTTTCGTTTTATAACGTGAGCACGCGCATATATGAAAAGTGACCCACTGCTGATCTTGCAAGTTGTTGCCTTTACATACGAACATCGTTTACCAGTTGGGTTCCGAGATACATTACACTGAAACATGAAGAAAAAAAATATATATATGTATATATGTATCTATCTATCTATCTATCTATCTATCTATCTATCTATCTATCTATCTATCTATCTATCTATCTATCTATCTATCATCCGCGTACCTTCCTCTCCCTTCAGTCTATTGCACAGGGGCCACGCGCTGCTCATGAGCACCGGGCGTGCGCCTCTGTTATCGCCTGCCATGCTCGCTCGTCACCAAGCAACAGTAGGCACAGTCTCTCGCGCAGCGGTGTCGTAATCTATGGAATGGCGTAAGGTATGACCAGAGTACACATATAAACTTTGCTCTGAAGCTTTGGTCAGTGTTCTATTGAGACCCGGTCGGCTGTAGTAAGGAGCTACATGAAAGCTTGATATGCCTACTTCAGTATTTTCCCTAGTAACTCTGGGTCACAGACAGCGCGCGCCTTAAAAAGAGGAGCAGGAAGGGCAAAGTTCAATGGAAATTCATCATGACGAGATACACTTCCGACCAGACTCCACACGTTTGGCAGCAGCTAGAAAACATTCTCGTAGGAGTGACACGCTCATTGCGTGAACCAAGACTACGCACCGTTTGACAGCGTGCTGCGAAATGACTTTTTAACAATTCATTTCCTGTCCGTGGCATACTCTCTACCAGCGAGCACGGAGCATCTCAGGGTCTGCATTCTCATAATGCTTTTATAATTTCATCAATCTCCTGCCTCTGACGCTGTAGTAATTCGACGACAAACGTGTGAATAAGTATACTGCTTCTTAGATACACGTACTGCAAATACCTACTCATTTGTTAAACACAAACCTCAAAAGCCATTGTAACCGTTGCTTCACAGGGTTTAAAATGGTCTAGTAAGGAGGCGAGCTGTATCGCAGCAGGTAAGGAGCACACTAGCTTGCAAGACAACTGTTATATGTCGTACACCAAAAAGCGGAGATCTTTTAAAAATATTATATAAATGAAAAATGTCTGTCATGGTGGCAAAAAGAACCTGCGGGCAAAAGTTCTGCACCAAAAAGTTCCCTTCGGTTTCCCAATGACACACATGGCTCTAGTACTGCCTCCAATATGGAAGGTTAATGCAGAGCCGTTCCTTTATTGGATGCAGAGCATCGCAACAGGATTTCAGATATGTTTGTATCCAGACTCAAAACAGTTACTTGACAACCACCTTTTTTTATGGACATTAGGCACCCTGACATTTTCAATATCACTGAATCGTCATGAAGGCACAGAAAATGGTGGGCCTTGTCAGCAGCATACAGCTGACATGGAAGGCCACCGGCTGCTATAATCCTCACACGTGGGACCTTGATGTATCACGTAGGAGAGGTTACTTAGGGATGACATCTGAGAAAAGCCAAACCTCAGGAGAAAATTAACCTACATGGGTATGCTGTAAGAACGAATCCAATCTATGGCATTGCAACTCACTCTCGTCTCATGTTCCAACCAGGCGAGGAGCAGGGTCCCCTTGACAACAGGGTCAAAAGACACCCACATATCCAAAAGTATAAGGCAGCCGCATGTTGCATGGCCTAGTCTTCAATAATTACTCCTTGTTGTCAAGAACTGTATCCTCAGTGCCACACGAGGGCTTCAAACCCAACAGGAAATCACCGAATCGTTTGACTCCAAATAATCCTCCTGCGGAGACACCACCAGTAATTATTATTTTCGCCATGGAGAGTAGTGTAGATACAGACCTCGTTTTAAGGGCGTTTTAGAGCTCAGCCCTGTTTCTTCAAAGAGGGGACTGAGCTGGAGGAGGAAAGGACAACAGAACCTAACACGCCACATCAATTTCCCTACTGTTGAAAGTGAAGATATTCACAGACATTTTCAACAGACCAAAAAGGCTTGAAATGAATAGAAAAAGTAACAAAAAAAGTTAGTTCCTTAGAAAGTTAAATACTGATTTCCTCTGTGCTGTCTGTGGCAGCTTTTAACACTACACAGAGAACAAGGCTAACTCTCAAGTGTATTCAGTGTTTATATTTAAATAGGGACAGTCGGGTTAGCAAGTCACAAATGACTGATGAACTGCTTTCAACAACTTTAAATTTCAAAGGAACCGCTCTCTCCATTTTGTGGTGGAAGAAAGCCAGCAAAGGTGGTTTCATATTTAAATCTGGGTTGCTTAGACTGGATATAGTATGTGTTAGGATGTAATGGTTGATGAATGATCAAAACTAAGTACTTTTAATTGACAAAAAGAACAGTATATTTTGGCGATGGCTGCACAAAATAAGGTATCTACAGAGCTACAGTCTTTTTTTGAGCTTTAGTTTGATGCATTTCAACAGAAAACCTTGGGCTAGATCACGTTTGCAATTTTGCGTCGGCTCTAAAGGCTATATCACGTAACAAGATTTGAATTTGTAGTATGTGACATTGTCCAGCAATGCACCGGAGCAGTGCTTTTGATGTCACAAGTATTTACGCAATATGGACCATGAATTCCAAAACTAGCTATACATTACAATTCAAGTGTATTTTAGCAATTAACTATCAACGCATAGAAATACATTTTTCATTTTGCCTAATGGGCTCCATGTTTTTTTAATAGGGTCCTTATTATCGGGTATACAGTAGATATCTAGGCTGCTGTGCAGACCCATAACTCCTAGATATCGGACTACATGTCTTCCAACAGTAAGTATCCTCAGAGACGCCTAGTGAGGGTCAGGCTGCTCTGCATAGTACCTGGGCTGCAACTGGTCAAGCAAATAAGGGCAGCCAATCTGCTTGAAGACAAATGAAAGGTCCCAGCTGTGGAATGTCCTTACTCGGTTGCTATAGGTGACATGCTTCTCTTTGTAACATCCCTGTACATATGAACACCAGCCACAGGCGAGTCTACAGATGATGCTCCAAGAGTAAGGCCACAAGTGGGAGGAGGCGTCTGCTGTCTGGACCTGAAACATCCAGTGACCTTACAATAGCTTATGAAATGTCTCCAAGCTGCTCCTAACCAATCACTGAACTCCAGAGAGGCCAAATAGGGTTCTCCAATACGCAGCCCTTAAAGATTGCCCCTGTAATCAGCAATTTAGTTGAGGAAAGTACTTCTTATTTTAATTGGACAACGTAAGGGCACTTTTACAATAATGTTTTACCGTTTAAGGTTAATGGGCCTTGCATATCACAATGAAAACAAGGATTGCCAAAGCCAATAGGGCTGTGTTGGCATTTTAATTAAAAATAATTTATTGGAAGAAGGTGCTTCAAAAATGAAACAGAAAAAAAAAAAATATGCTGAACTTGAAATGGCTTCCTCATGTTTGCAGTAGTAAAGTTTAAAATAAAAAAATATTTACTGATACAACTGTTTTACCAATGATGTTTGTTGTAAACAACTAATATTTCAGTTGAGCCAAAGAGTGGAGAATAAATTACAACGTAGCCCAGCACTCAAATCGCAGGCGGCTATAATGTTACAATGTCACTTAAATATTTTATACCAAACTTTAAAAAGGAGTGCAGGCAAAATAAATGGCCAACATTTAAAATTTATATAAAAATAAATACAATAAAAAGCACACTGAACCAGCTTTGCAACTAAAGAGAAAGGAGATATTTTAAATAGAATCAATCAATGTTCATAGTTCTTGGCACTCTTTCAAAGAAAAAAGAGCTAATGGGCAAAGTTGGCGGACCCTTCCTCCATGCTGTATTCTGTGGTGAGAGGAAGCAAAATATGATTGACACTTTAAGAGACTGATATAGCCAGCTGACCAAAGCTCCGCAAATGTATTTAGGATATGTAAGAGTTTTTTTCTGGGAAAAAAACTAGCCTCAACAGCCAGTGATCGATGGCTTTCTCCTCAGACTGAGAGTGAGAATATACTCACTTCTGCTTTCCGTTTAATGTCAGGTGTGCCATTCATAGTTACTTCCTTTGTTTGGGATGAATTACGAGACTATCCGATGTCCTCGACGACGCTCCCCATCTCCTCTACTTAACTTCCGCCTTTCCTACTCTTTACTGATACTTTTTCCTCACGTACGGTCGAAGAACCTACGGACTTCATAATGGTGAGCCTACTTACTCTGCTACCATTGTACTTCTCTCATTTTTGTGCAGCCCGACAATTAGTTTACTCCACCTTACAGCTTGAGATAAACCACTTGTGTATCTTTGTACCTTGCGTGGCCTTACTTGACCCTACGTGGCTTGCGTTTTACTTATATGCCCCCATCCATCCGACAGCATTCAGTGTCACTATCGAGCATCCTTGGTCATTAATTACATGCTGCTCACTTTTACTACACTGATTGGCGCTCAACAAGGCCTCCCCCGACGTAGCATACCTTATTAGCTACTGTGCTTTTCTCGCTAACCAACTCTCAGCCCCCAATTGCGTCCCTCTCTTTAACCACTCCGTTAGACTTTTTAAACAACATACGCCCATCTTCTTTTCAAAATGCGCTGTTCTACTTTTTGCCACTCCCTCGCCACTTTATATGCCCCCCTGGCTTATCCCAGACGTATTAAACGCCTACCGCGCTGTATCCCTATTGCCTCTTGCTCTGATTCATCAAATACCCAAATCAGTCTCTTATAACCACCTTAGTTTCTTCTACTTTTGTGCATTGGACCACGGTCTCTTTACACTACCACCTTTATTTACCTACTTCTTACCATCCACAGAACTTACCAGGGTCCACGCCATTTCTTGGTTTCTTATGTTTGTACACAGATGATTACTTTGAGGACTACCACCATGAATACTACGCAACTACATATTGACAGACTTTTCTTAAATACGGACTTTCCTACCTGACACCTTCCCATACAGGCACTACTCATATTTATGCCACGAAGGTACCGCCTATACATACAGCTTTGTTAGGTAGGTGTTTTTCCGTTTTTCCATTTTGTGTACACGTTTCTGCGTATTTCGTTGCAGCTGCATTAAATAGCCACTTATTTTTGGGACTACAATTATATATAACACTTTTTTTCACATTGTGAACGCACGTTTGATTTTGACCTATGTTCATCATTTTCATTGGTCTTCACTTTTTATCTTTATGTATAAACGATACACTAAATCCGATCTATGTGTAAATAGCATTTCCTTCGTTTCTATTATCACGTCATTGTTACACAGAGTATTTCTGCCATGTCTATTATCACATATACACAAATTTTTTACTGTCTCTCAACATTTATGTTCCAGTACACATGTACATTTCTTAAACCCACTACTATATGTATTTTTACAGCCTTGATAAAGTCACATTTGTGACGAAACACGTGTGGGCTGTGCCGGTTTTGACTGTACTATTGGAATTCGCGATTTACAATCCGAATGAAAGACCTACTGGAACAAAGAAGGACTTTGATTGATTTTCTTACTGGAATGCTACTCTTTGAACATTTACCTACATTCATCAGAGCTATACACCATCTGAGTGCTGTGGTCATCTCTTGTTCATTTCATGTTGTGTATTTATACACTATACAGTGCCTTTTTGGTAGTAGGGTACTAGGCCACGCGCACTTATTGTACATTTCTAAATACTAATCACCACTGAGGACATTGTTTGGATGTGCGATTTATACCATTTACTACCTTTTCTTTGTATGTATTTTCATTTATGATGATATGGTAATTTGCACTCCCTGTCAGGGGACTTTACTTACGTACACTTGTCATTATAATCATACATCATAGACAAGGCTTCATTTGATGACAATAGGGACATCATAGCGGCTGAACTGTTCGCCAACAAACCAAGGGCCACTAACCCTTCACCTAACGTACCAACACAAGTCGGACTCAGACAGAAATTCATCAGACTAGAACGGTTGAAAAAACAAGAACTTTGCAGATGGTGGGACGCAACTACACTTAAAAGGTACATCGACCTAAAACAAGTCCCCCGGGGTTTGCAGGTTATAATCTTTCCTTCTTTTGATGACCTGGACCCAGACTTTTGGGGCGAATGGGAACATCTCATCTCATCAACCTCTATTGGGATGACGAATATACTGATCAAACATGCTGACAGGAAACACGAGAAATTACTGACGGAAATAGCGACATTGGAATTTGAGATCAAAAATCTTAACTTACAGGAGGCAATGGACAAGAACTATATTATTCTCAAAGAAGTTCTTTACAAACACCAACTTTACATAAAAGAGAAGAAACAAAAAAACTGATTTGAGACGACAATGATTATCAAAATGGACGAATAGACACATTCCCACATACATTTGACCAGATCAAAATTGACAGCAATTCCAAAACACCTGACACTCATCTAACCAACATCTCAGCCCCTGATACTCTAAGTGATGTATCAAACATTTCCAGTAGTGACGTGGACTCTTCCAAAGAGGGTACTTCAGGGAACATGCACACACGTGCTCTCACCAGTCCCCTTTTTTTACAGGAATTGTCACAATACCGAAAAGGTATTCGACAAAACTACAACAAAACAAACCCATACACAACAACAAGGAGGGGAGGGAAAAAACAGGTACATGGACAAAAGGGAAGGCATGACCATACGCTCTGTTGCCAGGAACCAAAGATCATGAATACAAATCCCATGTCACAACAATGCTTTATAATATACAGGTTATCAATCTGTCTACCCATGTTCTTTCTGATGATGAAATAAACATTTTGAGCAAGGAATTGGGGTTTTGTCCTGTTATTAAACCTGATTTTAACAACATTCACATTGACTTATTTAAACATTCGCCACTTAAATCTCAAAAAATTATTTTTAGATAAACCAACATCCAATATAGGCACCACCACATCTGTTCCCTTTTACAGCAGAACTATCAGAGATGTCCAGGACATTCAAACCATTCTAGATCTCGACTCCTCCACTCCCTCCACCCACAATCTTGAGCCACTTTTGGAACAGCTTAACATACAATCCAATCTAAACGTGGACAGTGGACTTAAACCTGCTTCCACGTTCATGCCTAATCTACCACCAGATAACAACATTGACACCTTTTATAGAGCCGTCAACATGGACCTGGTTATCCTAGAGGACAAACAAAGAACCAAAGGTCTCAGTTACAGACAAAATTTGAGTCTGACAGAACGTAGGGCTGTCAACCAACTCTCTGCCCGTTCAAATCTTGTAATAAGAGGAGCCGACAAGGGGTGTGGGGGGGGGGGGAGAGGGGGGGAACGTGGTGGCTAGGGACAGATCAGACTATATGTTAGAAATAAACAGACAGCTGGGGGATACATACGCCTCACGACAAATCCCCTTGCCAGTATAACCAAAAATTTACACGACAGACTATCCAAATGGAGAGATCTATGTCTCATCTCGGATCTCGAATTCAAGTACATGTACAACACAACACCAAGGGCCCCCTGCATTTACATCTTGCCCAAGGTCCAGAAACCAGTTCTATTTGGTCCAATGTTTGTAAGTGGGGACCTGTGGTTGCAGGAGAGGGAGTAAGAACCGTAGGATGAGAAAGTATTAAGAGGATACCTATGTCCAGTAAATTTTGCAGAATCTGTAGCTTTGACAGGTTGTGGGAAGACTGGTGTAGGTTGCGAGGTTAAGCGCCAGTAAAGGGGGTGTTTCAAGTCTGGGGTGAAATAAAGGTGTTTCTATGCATTAGTGTGCACATTAGGGAAGTACTGTGACGCTTTACACGTGATACAACACTGTTTCTGAGCTTAGACTTCCCACAATGCCATTTTCCCACATTTCTAAAGTGATCAGTAGAGAATGTTTTGCAAACAAAATTCAAGTTGCAGATAAAATCAAGGAAAAGACATTTCTATCCTCACTTTACTAGAACAGTAAAAGGTGCCTACATTTCAGAGCGCATTAACCATTATCACCTCAAAATGAGAAATTATTAAGGAAGCAATGTTTAGCAGACTGGGATATTTAAGAGGAATGCTAAAAGAGTAATATGTTTAGTTACATGACCAATTCACCATGTATTGATCTGAGATGATTTGCAGCTGGGTAGTTCTAGGTAGGACCACTTTCCACAGAAAAAACATTTTTTGTTTGCTTATGTCTTTGGCGTTGTTTGAAGAACCTTCATGAAACTTAAAAAAATATATATATAATTTAAAAAGAAATTTTAAAAAATGATGTTCTTCCACCTCAGCTCAAACTGGAAAGACTGGGCGACGGTCCGGGGTGGCTCATTATCCTTTTAATGGCTGTGGGCATTCAGCCCCTTCCTAAGCCTTTGTGAGGCCCCAGGGACCCCCATCCCCAGAGGCTACATTTCTTAAAGGCCCTGGGGCCAATGCATTATAATTAAGGGAAGGGGGACACATGGTCCCCTTCCTGAGGGCCAATACAATATAAATAAGGGGAGGGGGCACGCGGTCTTCTTCCCAAGCCTTCGACAGGCGCTGATGACTATACCCCAGGAGGGATAAATTATATTTTGGTTGGCAGGGTGGGGAGAGTGGCAAGCAGCAGCCCTCCCATAGCCTTCAACAGGCCCAGAGATCCATATTGAGGGCCAAAAAAATGTAAGTGAGGGGGTCATGCGTGGGCCCCTTCCCGAATTGATTGAGCACCAGGGTGCCCAACAAACAGGGCCAAATCTTATCAGAGCCCCCGGGCCCTACTGTTTCCTGCCCGAGAATGCACGGGTATACACTGCCTACATTTTCTTGGGCAGAAAACAGAACTTAGCTCCCGCTCGGCAGGATTAGTTAAAAATGTTTTTTTTTTTTTTTAAATGTTGCTCATGCACAGGCGAGAGTAAGGAAATAGGCTGGCTCCTGACAGCACCCAGTTTGGTGGAGGTTGAGGAAACAGCTCAGGCCGTGGAGCTCGCAGCAACACCCAACAAAGCAAAGAATGTGAGTGCCTCGGGTGGGCACTGGGCCCGCCACCAAAAACGGGAAGTGGCCGGCTCCTGCAAGGGGAGCCAGCTGGGGCCATGAACCCTGGGGCTTCCCTGCAGTCCCCAGCAAAAATTGAGCTGTGGGTGACTCAGGTGGGCACCAGGGTACCCACACAATAAAAAAGTGTGATGTGCTGGCTGAGGCCGCAGGGCTCCAGGGTTTACCCAGTGGGTCCTAAGGAGAATTAAATGTGTGGTGCACCGGGTAGGCACCCAGACACTTAAAATGTAATTAAATGCACTGCTAATTAGCTTCCATATTATATCACTCATGACATGTCCTATGACAATTATTAACCACTAACATCCGAACTGGCATGATTGACAGTTACTTGAGTTCACTACAGCAGATTAATTTCAGTGGCTGTATTAGTTAAAAACTGTATGTTTTAACTGACATTTTCACATAGCTATAACATTTTTTTAACCTTTGCTTTCTTCAGTAAATTTATAAGTTTTCTAAATACCTAATTATAACTGTTACTTTAACCTCTGTGTTTTTGTCAATACACACATACAATTTGTTTTCCTGCATCCTCCCGGGAATACATTAATGTGAGTTTAGACTTTTTTTTTTTTGCATATCAGTTTTGTTAGCTTTTAATGTGCGATCAAACAGCACACTGATATCGGTTTAAAAGAGGATGAGGCTGAAAAATGCCATGAACAAACAGTCCGCATTTCTCCTTCGAACACCATTCTTTAAAAGGGAAATCTGAGCCTGGTGGGTTTACCACCACGGGAAAGCAAAACAGAGTCATTTTGTTTCCAGGAAATTTGCATAAATTGCACTTTCAGCTCAAATTCTGGTTTACACATGTCTCAGGTTCCCTTGTCTACAAGAGTCAAGCAGATACCGGCAAGACGCTGGTTCGGAAGAAAATGCCATTTGCAAGACATTTTCTACATGAAGTAGACTCCTGCACAAGAAAATAACACAAAGGCGCGATGCTATACAAAATATGCAATGCATAAGACGAAATTTGGAAATTTCACAAATCTCCCCCTTCTAATTTAATATTTGTCCTGGCTTAGTTTTTACCACGCAAAAGAGATCTTGAGGGGCTTGTAAATGTTTTTGTTTTAAGAAAAATATACTGTATTTTTTTTTATTTTTTATTTTTTAATTTACACCCGCACCGGGAAATAGAGGACCAACAATAATTATTTTGTGCATGCTTACCATTCAAAGCAGCCCAACGTCAACACCATTAAAAAGCCAAAAACATGAAATGTACATCACTATGCACACATCGGGTCAAATCTCTTTTTCTTAATAATAATTAACACTGCAGCGCCTGATTCGCAAAGAAATGTGCAAACCTTACTTAAGCAAAGGGGTAAAAATAAAGAAAAGAGATAAATCTCCAATCGTGATAAACAGCAATTTAAAATATTCAATGCACAGTTGGTGAAAAGAAACATTTCTGGTACGTGCTTTGCCCTGAGCTTTCACATTCTCCGGTGAGCAGGTGAGGCTGACCAGGGGCAGACTGAGTCGGTGGGAGGAATGGGTTTGCTAAGTTGAGGCCAAAGTTGTTGGGGCATTCTGAAAGGGGAAACGGTTTGGTATTTCCCCCCCCCCCGACTCGGCACCCAGAAAACTAACATGGCTGCTTACAGTAGGGTAAGGAGTACCCGTATGCCGAGTGGCACCAAGCCATTTGCTCTAAGCAGTCCCTAAACTATTTTTTAAACTACGACTAGCTGCACATCTATGCATTGCTACCTACAGTTTTAAAATAAAGTACTGCGTTGCGAGTCATGAGTCTTCGCAATTCCACACTCACCTTGAGTTACCCCATACAATACACAATTTATGAATATGGATAATATTTCTGTAGAGGTTTACCTCTTCCCCATTTCACCCTCGCTCCCTTCTTCACTCCTACCTCACCCGGAATTCCCTTTGCTTCCTAATGTCACCAAATTCTGCATATGGACAGCTGCTAGCGACATACCTCCACCACCTCTTGCAGTTCCCTTGCATCTCCTTGGGTAAACATTCAACCATGCAAAGCTACTCCTGGGCCTACATATATTCCCCTAGACTCTTGTAATATTTTTAGAGTCGAGAGCGCAAAGTGCTCTTTCCCTGTTGTAATCTCTCTGTGGGCTTTTAACCACACCCATCAGTTTGGTTAGTTTGTGGGCTTGCCTTTTAAAATTTGCTTGATTTAATTAGTAAAAGGCATGCATATGTCATGCCTTTTCCAGTGTTTAGCCCTCCTCGAGCCCACCAGCCAACTACTGAAAATATACAAGGCCCCATGTTTTCCGTATGGTTTCTGGACTACTTTCTCTTTTTTATTTCAATGGCAGCGCAATCTCGCTGGGAAGTGGTGGTGCGCTTTGCATGACATCAACCGTGTTACATGGATAATTGCACTTTTGCCAGTTACAATGATACTTGCATTTTTGCTGGTTACATGAAGAATTGCACTTTTGCCGATACGTTTGACTGCGAGCGAACTTCTGTTTTCTTTGTGTGTCTGCTTCGTGGTAATGGTGGGCGCAGGCTCGCTTATGTGAAACGGTTTTACTTTTCATTTTCAGTTTCTGTGGCAAGAAAAGTCCGGTTAGCAGTTTACAACGCCAATAGCTCTAACTAGAGCAAACGTGAGATCCGCTGCATTGTAGATGCTAGTCTTGTACAGTAATCCATTGCTCCCAAGCTAGGCTATTCCTTTTCAATTCTGTTTGGAGCACTAGGTGGCTTTGAAAGCATTAACTACTAGCAACAACAAAAAAAAAAAAAAAAAAAAAAATCGCTGAGACCAGAACTTGTACTTTCTGAGTATTTACAATGCTCCTGCATTTATGTTCCCACCCTGGAATAGTAAATAATGTACTCCCATCAAGAGCTGGCTGGAGTAATTGCATTTCTATGGTCGGTTTGAGGGGGAAACATCCCATGTTTTGGGGTCTGGAGGCAGGGGGGTTTCTCCACAATTCGAAATAACTTCTCTATGGATAAAAATGAAAAACGAAAGTTAAATGTGCAAAATGCAAATCTGTTTCATTACTACATGGGGAAATTCTCATCTCATGAAATTTCTTGGTATTTCTTACTTATGTGGGTATATCTATAAATGTACAGCTGGGCCGATTTCTAAGAGTACTACAGGGACCATTTGTGAATCACCCGCCCCAGAAAAGGGTCGCAAATGGAAATTATTACATATACCCATATTTTCTTAAAACGGTCACAGCGTCACTGGCCCGAAACTTAAAGATTCTTTATTAGCCGAGTTTCATTATCGCACTCGCGCTCCAATAGCTGCCTTTTGGAACTGAAAATCGAATACAAGGTACCAATGACGTAATGCATGGCTAACTGTCGCATGCTTAATAGTAACTTACATCCCGATACACCTAAAAAAAATACCGAGAATGGAAGGTAAATAAATTGTGCTTCTCTAAATGTATCCAATGTTATGGAAAAGTGGCAAAAACGCAGTTTGTCATTGTAAGTAATATCCTGTAATTCCCGTTTGAGCTCATTTGAAAAATAAACATCGAATAGGTGGCCCCTATTTTTGTCCCGAAGCCCATTTGTATCTGAGCTGAAAAAGTTACTCCCAAGTACCGAGATTTCTACTTGCTTCATTTAAAAGAGAAACTAATATTTATAACGTATGGCAAATACTTTTTACGCACGTTACTGGACCAAAACCAATTCGTCAATTCTTCTTTAACTGAGAAATGCATTAGTCAAGATGAACCCTGCAAAAATATCGCGTTACAGAGAACTCCATATAATGCACACGTGTAATAAGGCAATGTGATTTAGGCTAAGAACATCAATTTTTATTTTTACGGAATATGAACCTGTGGAAAATATGAACATTCAAGACTTCTGTCCCTGAACGGATTATGTTGAACCGAGTGTGTTTCAGTCCAAGACAACAGTCCCAAACAATAGCTCTGAAATGCATCCCACTTATGCACATATATCTTTACGTTTTCGATTTAGAAGATACCTTTTTTTTTATAACTTGAATACGTTTGTCAAGGATACGCACATTTCAAATACGGTTTTTTAAATCTGCAGTATTATTTACCACTGAGAGCGTCTTGTTAATGTCGAAGGTGAACATTTATTTCCAAAACTGCAGTGCACACTATTTACAAACGAAATTGTTAGATTATTAACGCCCTTACGTTGAAAATTCCTCCTGTGCGTTAAATAACATCAGGACAAAACGTATTGTACGGGTGTCTGCATTGAGGTCAGCGTTCATAGTCGTAGCAAACTCCAGAATGATTTACATGGAGTTTGCTGCCACCACCAGGATTTTAGAAGGTATTAGAAAATCTGTGGATAGTTTCCCATTCGCATGTTAGCCATCGCTTGCATTTTTTTAATGGTCTGGCTTGACAGCGAATTTGCAGATGAGGAATGCTAGAGAGGAGCTTCGGCTTCACTCACGTTTTGGGAGTCAGGAGTACATGTTACGACTGGGCAGAAATTGTGAGCTTCCACAAAAAATGCTTCAACTCCACACAGGTGTGGTAATTTTATTTATCCAACTGCCTGGGCTTGAACCTTTAGGGGCACGTACATGAAACTGTACATCTATTTAAAGTGTCTCTGATACCTCAAAAAAGAATATTATGTTTTTCTCTGGCAGAAATACAGAGGTTTGTTGGGCAGTCATTAACCTACATAGATGTTTAGGTCTGGCTTCAAAGTTCAACTCTCCTCTGACCCTTCAACCTTAACCCTTTAAATTCAAGTTTTTTGCTTTCATGCAAATACCTATCCACTCCCAAACTATTTACTTGCAAAGCTTTACATTACCATACAACATTTTTTTAAAGCCTGACCTATTGACATTGCTCGTCATGATTTGGCTTCACAATTAAGTGAGAATACCTAGGAGAGGGGTCTTGGATCCTCCCACATGTTGGGCAGCAGGAATACATATTTTTATTGGGCAGAAGTTGTTTGCTTCCACAAACAAGTGCTTGTCCTCCACACAGCTGTAGCTATTTGGTTTATTCATTCAGCTTCTTGAGCTTGAATTTTCAGGGGCACAAACATGCTAATGTAAAGCTATTAAGGTTTCTTAGATTACTAGCTAATTTATGGTGTTTTTCTCTGGCAGCAGCACACATGGAAGGAAGGTAGTCATTAACATACATGGATTTTTAGGTCTGGCTTAACAGTGCAATTGTCCCCTGACCTTTTAACCTACACCAATATTATTCGATATCTCTTTGCTTCTTCATAAATACATATCCATTCCCATGCTATCTACTAGTAATGTTTCCCATTACCCATCAATTCATGATTTGTAGGTCAAACGCTAAAGCGCTTTGAGTGGTTGTAAGTATTGTGGGCTTTTAACCATGCCCATCACGTTCATTTGTTTGTGGGCTTGCCTTTCAAAAATCCTGTGATGTCATTGGAAAAATTATTTACGCTTGTCCCGCTTTGGGGCGGTTTGGTTACTGCCTTGAACACCAACCCTGTTACAGGGATAACTGCACAACTGCCGATATACTTCAGCATGGACAAGCTACTTTTTTCTTTTGTCTTGTCTCCGTGGCTGCCATGGTGCTCAGACCCCAAACTCGATCGGTGGTATCGTTTTTACATTATAGGTACTCTGATCTGTTTGGTAAACGTTCTTTGCAGCAGGGCTCATTAACCCTATGCACTACCTTATGATGACTCCAAGTTCCAGTATACAAAAATATGTTCTCTCTCCATAAAGAACATAAATCACCAGTTATTTTTGCATTACGTGCACTTTGTGATTTGCCTAGTACACCTTCTTTGCAGCAGGCAGATTAACCCTGTGCGCTACCTTATGATGATTCCAAGCTTCCGCTAGACAAAGGTACGTTCTCTTGGCTGCCATGGCGTTCACAGCACTTAGAGCGCAAACTCGATCAGCTGTGTCATTTTTACATTATATGTACTCTGATTTGCTTAGTACATGTTCTTTGCAACAGGTACATTAACACTGTGCGCTACCTTATGACGACTCCAAGTCCGCTAGACAAAAGTATGTTCTCTCTCCAGAAAGAGCATAGATCGCCAGTTATTTTGAAATTTTTTACATCAAATGCATTTTGTGATTTGCCTAGCACATGTTCTTTGCAGCAGGCACATCAACCCTCTGTGCTACCTTATGAGTCAAAGCTTCCACTAGACAAAAGTACGTTCTATCTCCAAACAGAACATTAATCAACAGAGTTATTTTGACATTATATGCACTCTGATCTGCCCACACGTTCTTTGCAGCACACATTTGTTCTGGGACTTGTAGTTTTATTTTTATAAAAAAATAAAAGCTGGAAAACAGCCCTTGGAGTAGTATTCGTAGAGTTGTCCAGCTCCCTAGTTCGATGCATGATTCGCTCATTTAGTTTATGTTTCAGCTTTGCGTTCTGGGACTTGTACTTTAATTTTTGTAACGTGCTACAAGTTGTGAATACAAAGCATAAATCTGACTAGATGAACTACACACGTTTGAGTCTGTGAAACTTGACCTGTGTGTGCGCACGTATTTATAAAACTAACCTCGAGGAGAGCATACAGTTGATTATGCTGTACAATGGTCAATATTCTATAACTAATATTTCAGTTCAAGACTGACTGAGGATCATTAATATCATGTGAGGTGGCTTTGCTCAAGCGTGTGAAAAATCATAGGAGTTTTGTTCTACTCCCAAGACAATTCAGTTACAACTCCTGTTTTGCTCTTACAATTTTGATCCCGTCCATATATTCCTGAGAGAACATGTGATAGTCCCAAGACAGCATTTGTTTAATCAAACATAGCAGGGCTACGGTTTAGACAAAAAACACTAGTAAAGTCAGTGTGACAACAGATTCAAACAGGAATGCAGACATGATGCTTTCATGTGTAAACATATTTTCTGGCATACTGTTTTTTCCCAATGCTTGGTAGTGCTGGTGACAATGGTGCTGATGGTGTGGTATTAAAGATGATCCTGGTATTGAAGTGTTTTTATTGGAGTGATACTATTGTTTTGGTGGAAGTATATTGGAGGCTGGTGAAAGTATCTTGGAAATGGTACTGGTAGTGAAGGTGTGTTATTGGGGGTGATGTGGTATTGGTGGTGTGGCATTGATGAGTCTGATACAGTGTAATTTATGTGCACGCAGACATCCCCCGCCAAACACCCCACCCACCCCAACTGCTTTCTTTTTTTCAGGAAAGCTTGATCCCAGGACAGCCTCTGATCTGATAAACAAAAGGTAATTAGGAGGCCAATCTGGGACCAGCCTTATACTACAGTCATGACAAAAACCTTCAAAAACCCAACTGCAAAGTAACACAGACCCTCTTGCATTCTGAGAAGTTCTAAGATGTGATTGAAATAAATCTCCAAAGAAACAGTTGAAAGAGACTCATTCAAAGGGGTAAACCATTAAAGGGAAATATAAACAGGTGGAAGTAACATGCCCCCGCTTATGAATGCATGACACTACTGAACTATTATAAGGGAGCACAATGACCCAAAATTTAGTTCTGGAAATATTTGCGAACTATATGGCAGCTACTGACACACACTACTGGATATGTCATTAGAAACGTTAGCCAAACAAGAAGGCACAGCATTTGAAATTTACACTCCCTTTTTATGTATGTTGGACTAAGTTGAAGCCCTGGGGGGGGGGTAGGGGGGGGGGGGCTTGAGTTGGTGGACTATCAGGAAAGAAGAAAAATTGAGCCACTTACCTAAATCTCAAGAAGGGGAAGGCAGTTATTTGCCTAAAAAGCATAAAAAGGGGGAAAAGAGGGACTAATTGGAACACTAATGGTCATGCTGAAGGTGATGTTTTTGTGAAAGTGCATCCCAGATGAATACCTTGATGGGTCTGATACCAAAGATAAAGGTAGAGGGTTGCAAAATAATCAACATCTACATTGAGGTCGCTGGTCACTAAAAAAAAACACACACAAAAAACAACAAACTGAAGAGTTTGGCAGAACATTAAGGAACAGAAATGGGACATCCAACAAAAAAAGCTTCACAAAGCTAACCCTTGAAATTTTGAGTTGTTTAAGTGAGAAGTGTAAACCTCTTAATGTATAGAAGTTGTCTTTTTTTTATTTTTTTTTAGAAAGCCATCTATGGGCAGCTCAGCACATCTCGACTGATAACGTGAACCGTGAGGCCAGATTAAGAGCAGCAGTCCAGCACATGAGTGGCATGCCCGTAATGCGTTACACCCGGGACTGCTCAGAAATTACGTTTTGCTATGGAACGGTAGTGTCAGCGAGCAGAAACATGGTCCAAATATCAGGAGACGAGGCGGAAGGTGAGGATGATGTTGAGGAAAAAAAAAGGGTGTTTTCATTCAAAAACATTACACCGAATGGGAATGGAAGTTGGTGAAAACTGTTTCAATGGAATCCAAATTATCAGGCACAAAATAAAGGCTTGTGGACCTGTAGTCCAAGGAAAATAAATAAGATCCTAAAGTATCTAATAGCTCGCAACAGAGTGATGGATGTCATTCTAGGGGCACAGCAAAGAGGGGTAGGTCCTCAAGGTAGAAATGGGAAAAGAACAGACTGCTAAAAACATACTGTGGAGAGAGGTATGTGTTTAATGAATGGTTCATGGATTTTGAATTCCAGACATCTCATTGAGTCCAGAATGGATGGTGTCAAACATCATAATGAGGAAAGGCTCTTAGGAGAAGATGGTTGTCCATGTCTCCTCCTGTGTGGTCAGGTCATATGGCCTCCAGTACTGACCATTTGATGCCATTTTCTATGTGAGGCAGATTAATGGAATATTTACCAAGTGGTTCTGCCATGACCTTACATGTAAGGCATGATTTATGTTGGCCGATCCTATAGCTATCCTTCCTGACTGCTCTTGCCTCTGTACAGCAAATTGCAAGGACAAAGAATGCCATAGATTACATTCTTGGTTCTTCTGTAGTATGTAGAGATCTTGTGTACAGTTTTCTCACCTTAACGATGAAAGATACAGTCTTCTATAGTTTGGTCGAGACAAAAATATTTACCACAGCAATGGTGTCCTAGAACAAGTTCCTAATTTCTCAGAATGTTGGATGTCGGTACTGTGCATGCTGTATCTAAACGGCCCATGAGAATCCTTTTCTTGAGCGCACAGATGGGGAAAAGTATTGGTGTTTTTAGTGAGGGGAGAATATGCCAGTTATGATTAATTATATTTTTGTCGTTGGGCAAAAGATAGTGACACAGACCTTGGGTTTTTGGTTGTTCTTCTGCCTGCAATCTAACAAGGCGTCCCGAGGGGTGAACCATGCTCTCTTGCACGCTTTTTTTAGCAAGCTTTTTTGGCTTGCCTCTTACAATCAATTTAGTTTGTAACTGCTCAGAATTAAAAAAGTATTGATCTTTGTCAGTGCAGTTTCTGCTGTTTCTCAATAAATGGATATGTGGTACAATATCACACAAGTTCCTTGGGTGGAAACTATTGTATCACAGTAAGCTGTTCCTGACACTAGGTTTGGGGTATATAATAGTTCCAAGGAGCAAGTAACTTTTGGTTACTGTTCCGTCAAATAAGTTGATCTTAAGTTTGTCATAGATCAATTTGAACTTAATGTCAGGTGATCTGTCATTTAACCAGTGGACAAAAATTGAGTTTAGTTATGTCACCAGACCATATGCAGAATCTGTCAACATTTATTGACTTTCAATTACTAGTTATGAAATTAAGGAGAATGTCTTCTGTGTTCGCATCTCAAAATGTACAGATGGAGCTATAGGGACCTGCTATGTTGGCAGTGAATACAAACCACAGAGAACTTCATTCAGGAGTACAAATGTGTATTCAATGCAAGAGCAACACAATACCTTGTTGGCTGCTGAAAAGGACAGGCAGGGCCTAGTACAGGATCTACTGGTGATCTGATGCTCCTCAGTCCTGTTTTGAGAGATCTAGAGGAAAACCGTCCTCTTCCTATTCCAAATTCCATATATGACCCAGCAGACAGAAAACAACCTATGAGTCATGGTCGCAACATTAACTTCCTTGTCTAGCTGATATTGGCATTCTCAGCAGCATTTAACAGTATGCTTCTCAGCTGCAAAGGGTATCGTCCTTGATTAGCACCCAAAGAATATAGCTCAAGAATGCCAATTTAAAAGCAGTCTGCCAGAAAAGGGACGTGCAAGTATACAGAAAAACATACTGTGAGAAATTGGGTTGTTAGTTGACTGGGTTGTGAGCCCTGGTCAAGCAACAACAACAACCCTTATTAGGGTTAGGCTTAAGCCAACCCTAAATTAACCTGTGCTCAGCCACCTTGGTAGCTTGGCACAGATCAGTCAAGCTTAATCCAGATGCAATGTGTAAAATATTTGTGCAACATGTCATATAGTAAAAAAGTGAAAAACACCACGCAAAAAGGATCCCACACCAGCTTAGAAAATAGTTATTTTTAATAAATGAAACAAGACCAAAACAACAAAACAGAATTGTAGATATGCAATTTGAAAGAATTCAGTTAAAATAGTATCGGAAAGCACAAAGCACCAACAGTGGAATCTGGTCACGCCAAACTAGGACAAAGTCCCAAGTTTAGGCTGACCACGATGTTATGCTGGTGACATTTGTAAAGCGCAGGAAGAATCACCCCTAAAAGTGTCTCTCGGCACTGTGGCATTCAAACAGGAAAAAGGGATTAGAGAAAGTCAAAACAGCCAAGTTTTGAGTAGGTTATTTTTTTAAGTTGGCAAAATCAGAGCTGGCTGGCAGGGTAGACTCACAGATGGCAGTCTGGGTGCTGGGGTCGGGTTTGTTGAAGCATTTAGTCCCTAAGGCTCAAGTCAGCAAGCCAGCCAACCACCCCTTGGAGTCAATCTCGTGGTCCTGGGTTCAACAGATGCAGTACAGCCCTTCTCAACCAGGCACGGGGGCAGCAGGTCAGTACAGCAGGGCATCAGCCCTTCAGAGCAGGTGTCCAGCAGAGTGGCAGGCCTTTCAGCAACACAGCAGTCCTTCTTCCTTTCGGAGTATCCACAGGTCCAGAAGTATAAAGAAGAGCTGGTGTCTGTAGTCCAATATTTATACCCAGTTGTACCTTTGTAGTGGGGAGAAGCTTCTAGAGTTTCCCCTTTGAAGCTCCCAGGCATCCTGCCTCCCCTGTCCTTGCTCCAGACTTACTGAAGAGAGTATGCAGACCTTGGTGAGGAGGCAGGAGACAGCCTATTCAAATGTAAGCAGGGCTGTGCCCCAGGTTCGCCATCCTATCCTACCAGTGAGGGCCCAAACAGGCAGACATAGGCTCTCCATGCAGGGTGGCTGTCAAGGACGAATACACAAAGTCTAACTGCCAACTACAGCCAGTCATGTGGCCCAGAGACCGGCTGCAGGCATTAAATGGTTGAAAACAGGAAAATGCCAACTTACTAAAAGTGGCATTTTCAAATTTGTTAGACTTTTCATCCTGGGCGTGGTCTCCCCTAAACTTTTTGCCTCTGTTTCCCAGGTGGTTGGTGTGTGTTGAACTCTGTTTTTGCTCTCTGTTACTCTGGGCACTTTACCAGTGCTATCCAGTGCTAAAGTGCAAGTGCTCCTGTATAAAATGTGTAGGTAATTGGCTTTCCATGATTGGCATATTTGATTTACTGTTAAGTCCCCACAGTGCACTAGAGATGCCCAGGGCCTGTAAATCAAATGCTTCTAGTGGGCCTGCAGCACTGGCTGTGCCACCTACATTAGTAGCCCTGTAGACATAGCTCAGACTTGACACTGCAGTGTCTGTGTGTGCATATTTTAACTGCCAATTCGACTTGGCAAGTGTACCCTTTTGCCAGGCCTAAACCTTCCCTTTTCTTACATGTAAGACACCCTTAAGGTTAGCCCCAGGTAGCCCCATGGGCAGGGAGCAGTGTATGTTTAAGGTAGGACATCTACTAATGTGTTTTATATGTCCTGAAATACTGCCAAATTCGATTTTTACTGTTGCAAGGCCTATCTCTCTCCTAGGTTAACATGGGGGCTACCTTTAAAATGATTAAAGCATAGATTCCCTTCGGGAGCAAATAGACATGTGGCGTTTGGGGTCTCTGAGCTTACAATTTAAAAATACATCTTTTAGTAAAGTTGGTTTTAAGATTGTGTGTTTGAAAATGCCACTTTCAGAAAGTAGGCATTTTCTTGCTTAAGCCATTCTGTGACTTTGCCTGTTTGAGGATTCCGTGTCTGGGTCAGTTTGACAGTTTTGCTGTTTGCACCTCTCTCTAGACAGTGACACAAAGGGAGCTGGGGTATAGCCTACATATCCTCATGAGCCATCTGTTCTAGGAGGGAGGGGAGGAGTGGAGTGGTCACTTACACCTGTAAGGGCTGTGCCTTCCCTCACACAATGCAGTCTCCAACCCCCTGGTGTGTGTCTGGGGCCTGGCCTGGGCAAGGCAGGATTTCACAAACAAGAGAGACTTTCCTTTGAAGTAAGCCTACTTCAAAGGGCAAACAGGGTATAAGAAGGGCACCCGAAACCACAGACTTTAGATTCCCTTCTGGACATCAAGAGGAATCTCTGCCTGGGGGAGAGCTGAGGAGCAGTGCAGCCCTGCCTGAGACTGTGCTTTGTGGAGCTATCCTGCAGTTGCTGATTCTGCCTTTGCCAGGGGACAAAGACTGGACTTTGTGTGCCTTCCTGCTTGTGAAGAATTCTCCAAGGGCTTGTCCTGAGCTTGCCTCCTGTTGTTGAAGTCGCAGGGCCATCAAAGACTTCTCCTGCCAGCACCTGGACTCTCTGCTGAGACTCCTGCCCTGCCAAGTGGTGCCCTATCCAGTTCCTGGGGCCTTCGAAGGTGAAGCTGGCAGACCAAGACTGAAAATCCGCACACAGGCCTCCAAGCAGGAAAAATAGACACACCTTCCGAGATGCGGCTGAAAAACGACACGCTGCTGGCTTTGCGGCAGCAATCAACGCTCCACCGGCATCGCGGCTGGAAAATCGACACACCAAGCTGGAAGAACGAAGCGCAACACCCGCTGATGAAGGCTGTTAATGTCGCAACCCGCATTGCGTGGTTTTGTTGATACCGTGCGGCAGGATTTTCGACGCAAACCGTGCTGGGCGAGGAGAAACGACGCAAGGCCTTCCTGGACCAGAGTGCTGCCCGGATCGACGCATCGCTCCCCTGCGGAGAGGAAAAACGACGCCCGCCGACCTGACCGGAGAAGGAGAAACGACGCACGGTCTCACTTGCGGGTGAGAAATCGACACGCCGCTTACCTTTTTAGACGCACACTCACCCGTGTGTGTTATTTTGACACTACCCAGGTACTTTTCAGCGCTAACAGTGTTCTACCTGTTTCTCAAGGTCTTAAGACTCTTTTTGCTTTTTAATTAATAACGACCTGTGTAAGTTGGATTTTTGTCATTTTGGTCTTGTTTTGTTTGGATATATATTTTCTATTTTTCTAAATCACTTTCTTACTACACCATTTTTCTTTAACACCACTTTTGTTGCAGTGTTTCAAAAACATTAACACCCAGTTTTACGTTGCACTCCGTGAATACACCGGTACATACTGCTTGGAATTCACATAGATGTGTTTAAAGCAATGGAATGGAATAATCTGTAACTTAAAGTCTTCGACTTTTTTTAGTTTTTTGACTGGCATTGAGTCAGAGTTACATATATGTGGTCATCAGAGGGAGCCAGAGAGCTAGCAAAGAAGATGACCACCTTAGCAGTGAGCTCCGCCGGTCTTTTGATTAAAATCCTGCATGTTCCACAGACCTGCAAAATGTACCATCCAGTGGGTGCAGCCTGTACAAGTTATTGTGCTAATGACCTGGTTCAATTGTGTAGTCCACAAGACAAGGCTGCTGTGGGTTTTGATTGGATGGGAGGAACAACCTTGCTTTTTGTGCTTGTGTGACTGAGGTCTGCTTCCTGGTGAATTGTGGCCCTGGGTCTCTCGGGACCTGCCTACATTTAGTGGCCAAGTCTGCAGGGTTGCACTGATGTGGGCGGATGTGCAGCTAATTATGTTTCTGAGCTCAACGGTGTGCTGGGTCTGAAGATGCCTGTCGGACTTGGCTCAGAGGTTGAGTGACTGTATTGAGCCCCATGGCTGCTATTGGCAGCCACAGCTCACGTTACCACCTAGGCCACTGGCATTAAGAGAGCAGATAAGGGCTGCGTTCTGCTCGGGGCTGGTTGAGGCCTTTAATTGCCGTCGGGCGGTCAGCCGAGCAGACCTCTGGCATCAGTGTGGTTCTCTACCTAGGGCCTCACCGGATAAACTTGCAAACACCTCAGCTAGGAGAATGACACCCAGAATAATTTACTGTTGGTTGCTTCTTTGCTGACCCAGACACTCGCTTATTGTAATGCTACTTTAAAATGTACAGGACAGTGGACACATACGGATAGTGGCTGCTCATCCAGCTTACGCCTGTATAAGTACCTGTTTGACTGGCTTACATGAGCAAAACTCAATGGGGGCCTAGCAGTGTTGTTGGGTTGTCATCATTATGGTAGTGTGATGACCCTGGAGCAGGTGGTCAGTGCTGAAGGAGATGCCTGGCACCTCCCATTAAAGATTATTTAGAACTTAAGGGGCCACTATACTTTTGTGGATAAAATGCTCCCTATAGGTCTGCATGCTACACTCTGACCTGGTGGCCGGCTCAGGTTCAGGGTATGCCTGCCACCTTCCCATGATGAATATGTAGCAGACTGATCCTGGCTGCAGCTGTGCATCACTATATGAACCCATACCACTCACATGGTTAGAATCTGTGCCGGTGTGCGGTGCCTTAGTGCATCTGGACTGTTATTGAGTGGAGGTCCAAATATTACCTAGTGCTAAGCGCACACCCACAGCGGACAACATGGGGAAAGTGAATCAAAAGCGGGCCAAGATACAATTCAACAGGAAGCAGCCTGAACATGGGCAGATGATCAGCAACCTGTGTGCCAGAGAAGCAGATATTGCTTCTCTTCACAAAATGAAGTAGAGCCTGTGGTCTTAAATGGTGAAATATACATCCTAATTGCAATAATGGACTAATTTCAAGAGTGTGTTAATTAGCACAACAGTAGGATAGCACAAGGTAAGGAAAAAATCTCAGGCAGAGAGCACTCGCAGCAACAGTCCGGGGTGACTGTCCCCGCTGATGTTGGAGCTTATGGCAATAAAATCTAAAAACAAAGATTTAGGAGACGATTGCCCCATGATACCATTCGAATTACGGGTGCTCCTGAATCCCCCAACATTCTCGACATGAAACTGTTTGTTGAATGTCTACTGTAATCTCTTTTTGGTAGCAATGCTTTCTCTGAGGTTTTCATAGTGGAGAGGGTGCATTGTTCTTTAGTCTCTACATTGCAAACAGGACAAAACACCTGACTAATAATCACAAAACTTCTCAACTAGAGACAAGGACCAAATGATTTGCATAAATAGAACTAACCCTGATTTACAATATGCTGATGCCACTTTCTTTCTTTCCAGATTTCGCTGCATTGATGCAAAAGGCTCAGAAATTCTTGGAAGGTAAGAAAGTATTTAGAACCACAGATGTCAAGTATTCAATGCTTCTTCTTGCAGGGCTCCAATTGAAACATAACAGGAAAACATACTTGTTCACCCAACTGGAGTTGCAATGGAATTCATAGAATTGTGCCCAAAACATCAAAGGGCACCTGGATCAAGGCCTGGTACTCTGCCATCCTTTATAAATAGCTGTATGAGAGGAGCCTAAACTCTCATTGACAATTACCTTACTTGCTCGCTGTGCCACTGGATTCAAGCTAGCCTGGCTGATGAAGGATGATACCTGAAACCGGTCTAAGGATGCTTGTTTCCGGTCCAGGGAGTACCTGGCAGTTCATGCTGGACTGTTCCCATGGGGAACAGGGTCAAGACTGATTTGCATATAGCTGGGTCCAAATTGGGCTGGCATGGCAAGCAAAAGAACAGTGGATTAAACTTAGATCTGTGACTGAGGTGGAGTGTTTGAAAAGGTTCTGCACTCAGTCCATCATACTTTTGGGTCACTTTCTAGAGGTGGCATTTCTAAAATAGTAATGTAAAATCCAACTACAACAGTAAGCAGGATCTCTCACTACCATTCCAAACATAATAAACATGCCCATGCTAGTCCTTATATATCAGAAGATACCACTTAGACATATATAAGGGCATTTCTAAAGCAATTATATGAGAGGAGCAGCACTCACAGTAGTGAGAAACTAAATAGGTTGTTTGTCACTACTAGGACATGTAACACATAAAGACATATGTCCTGCCTTTTACATACAAAGCACCCTGCCAATGGGGCTATTGAGGGCCAACCTTAGGGGTGACTGAGGTGTAGTATAAACGGGAGTGCTGAGGGCATGCTATACTTGGGAGTGCACATCACTAGACACTTGACTGAACTTATTAGATGTAATTTTGGCACACTTAAAAGTAACACAGAACATGATAGGGCTAATATCAAGTAACCAAATGAGTGTACTTCCTATGTTTCTATACCTTTTTTAAAAATATTCCTGTGCATGCTCCTTGTGAACTCTTTCAGCAACTGCCGCAGGTGCTTCTTCAGATAGTCTGGGGCGGTGGTAAATCCAGGGTTGATGGAAGATGCTCACAAGGCGGACAGTGGCATCTCTGTACCAGGATTTTATGTATATTACTAAGTGGCCTAGGTACGCTACTTGAAATACTGGAACATCGCTCATCCATTAGTGCTGCACGCAAGGACTGAGCATGTAATAAGTTGCTCAAAGTAACTTTTGATTAGCATCTGCATGCAACCATAAGTGGCATTAGAAGAGGTGGATGTGATCAGTCCCAACCGTTGTGTATGGTGGTAACTGGTGCACCATCTTGGATTTGAATGGTTGTACTGCCCACTCGTGTCAATAACCGAATACTACCATCCGCAATGCACCTATTGCAAAAACAATCCGCTCACTGGGTATAGCAATTTTGGGAGAGTTATTTGAGAGAGGAACTTTTCTGAGCCTACAAGATTTTAAGTCTAAAGGTGGAAACTTGGCATTATCCTTTCTTCTTTATCATAGGCTGAGTTAAGCCGCTAAAGCACAGTTTAGAACCTTTCCTGTCTCTTTCCTTGAGATGCCATTGTTGCACACCTACATTCAAACAGCTGAACGAGATCAATCTATCTTCTTCTTATACCCTGGGATAGTCTCCCACACACTTGACCTATTGCTGTGGGCCAGGCAGGTATGGGAAGAGGACCTGGGGTAACATATCTGATAAGTGTTAGAGTTTGAAAATTACTACTAGAATTGCATGATTAACTAAAAGAAAAACGTGCGTTTAAAAGTGCAAGGGTGAAATGAAAATTAGGCCTACGCTGATAATTGACATATTTTGAAAATGAAAATAAATCACTGTATATAAATGTACTCATTATTTTTCACTAATGAGTAAATAACTACATGTTCAAAAAATAAATAGTTTGAGTTTTATGAAATGTTGTACACTGCACATTTTACTACGTTTTTAAACAGGCCTATGTTAAGCTAATTGAGATGAAATAATGTGATGTTTAGAAATTGCTGATGTTGATGGAAAGTCACTGCCACTGTTCTGTTCTTCCTGAAGCATCCTGTTGATGTTGATGGAAATGTACTAATGTTGATACAATAGTTTAGTTCTTGCTAGATAGTGTTCCACAGAAAACAATAGCTTTCAGTAGTTTTATGTAGTTTGAAACATTTGTTTTCTGCAACCGAAACAGATGATGGCAGTGAAGGGAGCTGAACCAATTAGGGAGAAAAGAGCACAAGAAATGCAACATGAAGAAACATGCTTTAGTTTTAATTGGTTCTGCGCAAAGCCACCCTAGAGTCTAAAACAATGGTAGAGTACCTAGTTACTTTTTGGGACTTTATTACTGTGATGTTAGCTCAGACTTGAGGGAGATTTTGCTCTCTCCTCTGCTGTGTTCAGATGTGCTATTATTTCTGCTAGTGAAATAATGTGCTTTGTGCCACTGACAGTTCAGATGCATTAAGGCCAAATATTACTGAACTGTTTCCCTATATGTCACTGCACACTGAAGCTGATTGGAAGATGCTCCACTGAAGAAGGCTGAACCCATTAAGGAGAGGCATAACCTAGTTTTGTGCATTTGACTTTCTTGCAGGTTTTTATATTTTCTGTTCTAAAAAAATCCAACCGCTATTTTTGCTAGCGCCATGGATTGATGTTTTCCAGAATAGTTTTTGTCTGTCTGTCCAACATGCTTAATCTAATTAGAGTAATAGTTAGAATGTCACATTCTGAATTTGCCTGCGCAAAATAACGGAATACATTTTTTAAAAAAAATTATATTTATTAAGTTTTACAAATAACAAAACCAGCCCATCTCATGAGGATGGCTAAAGCTTATTACACACATACGCCTTCATAACCATCAAGGTACAGATATATATATATATATCGGCACATCCTGTATCGATGAAATGCGACCTTTTGCTCCCAGAACAATCAAACGAATCTATTTTCTACTACAGCCAACGGATTCGCTAAGAAGTTGACTATCATAAAGGTAAGAAACAGCATCTAGGATATATTCCAAGGGCTATGAATACAACCAATAGCAAACAATAAGAGCTAAAGAAAAGTAAAGATAAATAAAGACGCAAAAAGCCAATACAGTCATCCATCCCAGTGTATCTGCAAAGGATCATGGATGCCAGGGGTATGATTCTGATCCTCTGTATGCGTGACCATTTGTGACTCAACATCTACAGTCTCAGGAGTTGGACTCCAAGAAAGAGCGCAGCGGAGCCCATATGTCCTTAGGACGAGATTCTTCAGGCATCAACTCCTAATAAATCATTAGTTGCTCTTGACAAAACGAGGCATCTCGCAACCATTGAGAGCCGCGGAGGGGGGGCCACCCACGTCCCCAGCACATCGCAACTCTGTGCTTGGCCAACAGCAGCAGTAAACCCACCAGCCTCCTATGCAATAACAGTATCTCTTCCACATAGCCAAGAAGCGCAAGTTTAGGAGTGAAGGGCAGGACCAGACCAGTCATCTCATTGATCATCCGCAGCGCCTCAATCCAGTAAGCACGTACGTCCGCACAGATCCACGCAAGATGTAAAAAATCTGCATCCGGGGCACTAAATCTTGCGCAACAAGCATCCTCACGGAGACCGATACCATGCAAACCACGGGGTGTAATACTAGCAATGCAGAAAGTTGAAATAAGGCGCAGCCTACAATTGGGGGACAGCATCCTCATATGCGCACAGCATTTCCTCCACACTTCAGCAGATATGCCCTCGCCTATGTCCACCTCCAATAGCGCCCTGGCAGAAAACTCTGTCCCCATCCTCTCACCCTGCAAGCAATTATACAACTTAGTTTTAAGTTTACGCGGTGATTGCGCTCGATACATTAGCTCCAGCGCCTGACATGTCAATGGGGCCTCAGGGAAGCGTGCGCAGAGCATCACGCCAATGCGAAGCACATACAGCCGATTCAGCGCAATATCTCGTCCGTCCCCCAGCACCCTCTCCGAGGCAAGAAACCGCCCCTCCACAACCCAGTCTCCTAATGTGGTTAAGTGCAATTCATGGAGAAACTCGCGCAAAAGGGCATCTCGGAACATCTGCCCATCCATAACTTCGAGCACAGACATAGACGGGGCAAATAGCTCACGCACACCGGCTCCGCGTAACAATGCTGTCCAAGCCCGAGCCGTACAGGCCACTGTGTCCACCCCACTCGGTCTGGGCTAGGACGGATCCCCGAGCACCCGCGACAACCCATCCAGCCACACTGCATCGCTTTCTGGTGCAAGATGCAACAAATATCTGACAGGACAAATCCAGAAATGTGCAAATTGAGCCTGCGCACAGTGGTAGTATAGCTCTAAGTCCGGAGCAGCGAGACCCCCTAACTCAAATACGAGTGTCAACTTTTCCCATGAAATTCTAGGTTGCCCTCCAGCCCAAACCAATCGTATCAGGGCCGAATGGAGTCTCTGCAAAAAACCTGCAGTTAGAACCAGAGGTAAGTTCACAAACAAGTATAAGAATTTGGGCAGAATCACCTTTTTAGCAATCGCAACACGCCCGGTGCACGAGAGAGGCAGCGAGTGCCACATCTCCACCCTGTCCTCCAACCACATCATTGCCTTGCCATAATTTGCAGACCAAAGCGTCTCCATCTCTTTGCTCAGCCAGACACTCAAATAGTGCACCAGGCCATCAGCCCATACAATAGGACACTTGGAGGTAAATCATGGCGTCCCCGCGGAGAGGGGCAGCACCACCAATTTGGACCAGTTAATCGCAATACTGTAGAAGGCACCAAACCACACTATTTCATCCAGCAGAGTGTTTAGATGATACCGCGGCTCGCGTACATACAGAGCTATATCGTCCGCATACCTGGATAATAATATTGGGCGTTGGCGAAACGCCAGCCCTCTATGATTAGGAGGCTGTCTCAGACACGCCGCCAGCAGCTCCATCGCAACCGCGAAGAGCAAAGGAAAAGAGGTAATCCCTGCCGAGTTCCCTGGGAAACCCGAAAGGAGTCAAACAATTCCATTTATTCGCAGCCAAGCAGAAGGCTCCGAATAAAGCAAGCGAATCAATCGGCTAAACCTCTCACTCATTCCTACTCTGGCTAGAAACGCGAACATATACTTCCATGCCAAAGAGTCAAAAGCCTTGGTGGCATCTAAGAACACAGCCGCTGCGCATCCTCGGCTTCGACCGTGCTGGCTAGAGCGAAGTACGTACGTAAATTATATGACGTAGACCGGCCCGGTAGAAAACCAGATTGCCGGTAACACCAGCTTTCGGAACAAAGGCTGCAATCGTGTCGCTATCATCTTAGCCAAGATTTTATTATCTATATTGATCAAGGAGAGTGGTCAATACGAGTCGCAACTCCACGGATCCTTTCCAGGCTTTAGCATCATGACAATCAAGGCCTCACAGAGTGAGGCAGGAAGAACCCCGGTCTCAAGAGATTCTGCGTAAACCTCCAAAATGGGCAGAGCCAGAATATCCGCATATTCCTTATAGAAGGACGGGGTTAGGCCATCCAGACCAGGCGCCTTGTGAAACAGGCGATTCGCAGTTTGCCTGGGGACATCTTCCACAGAAAAGGGAACATCAAAATAGGACCTGTGCGATTCATCAAACCATATTAAACTAATCTCAGAGAAGTAGTCCCGCGCTGCTGCAGTATCCAGCCCAGCAGGCTCCGCATACAGCTCTACATATAGCTCCGCAAAAAATTCAGTAAACACATACATGATCCCATCTGTTCCCATCACCCGCTCGCCGGGCGCGCTATTCAATTCGACAATGTAGTTACTGGCCCATGGCTTACGCAGCATGTGTGCCAGTGTACGTCCTGCCCTCTCACCCTCCCATAGCTCCTTGCCCTGGCATGTTTCCCCCAAAAAACAAATCTCACGCAGTGCAGCCTCCTCATATTGTGACACCGTGCCTCAACGCCGCCAGAAAATCTCCAGACATGTCCTCAATCAGTCGTTTTTCCATTTCTATTAGATGAGCCTCCGGGTCCGCCAGATCCCGTCGCAGCGCCTTCAGCACACCATGCTGTTTAGAGATGCATATTCTTCGAATTACCACCATAAATGCCTCCCAAAGAGTTCCTGCCGAATTCACCTAACCACAGTTCTCCGCCAAGTACTGTATAATGGCCTCGCAAATTTCCTCCCGAAACGTCTGATCTCGCAGTGCACCGTGCGGTAAATGCCACGTGAATGTACGTCCCTGCCCCCCGGCACTGCCAGAACCAAGTTAACCGGCGAGTGATCCGACAGGGTGCGTGCCATGTGCTCAACTGACTGCGTACATAGCTCCACGTCCCTCGTACCCAGACATTTATCAATGCGAGACCAGCTGTTATGAGCATAGTTAACGCAGGTGCCCTCTCTGGCTGTCCCGTGCTTCACCCTCCATATATCTACCAGAGCACCCTCAACCATTACAGGTGACAGAGCCTTAGCAGCTGCAATGTGCTGCACCCTGGCAAGGCTTTCGTGATCTGCCATAGGATCCAAGATCACATTGACATCCCCTCCCCAAATCAATGTCCCGTTCCACGACGACTCAATCAGTCGCCACACTTCCCTGAAAAATTTGGGGTCATCAGTATTGGGACCATAAATCGAGACCAGCCGGCATGCTCTATCTAATAATGTGCCACTCATCATGATGTAGCGGCCGTTTGTGTCCACAATTACTCTGAGTGCACCACTGCAGTCCCTTCCGCAGTAGGATCACCACCCCTCGCATATAGCGAAAAACACCGCTGCGTGGTACTCCCCAATCCAGCCAGCCTTCAACCGATTTCCAGTCACCGCTACTAAATGGGTCTCCTGTAGCATGCATATGCCAATCTCATGCCGCTTCACATAAGCTGACAGCAGCCGCATCTTACGTCCATCATTCAGTCCATGCACGTTCCAAGTAAGACAGCACACTAATGTCCCATCGCCATGTGCCATCGCATCCACCAGTCCAATGAACCGTACATCCCGAGCCTCTTATTGTAAGCGCCCATCGCATGTATGCAGAGAAGTAAAGAGAGAGAAAAAAAGCAGAAAGTAAACTGTAACCAGAAAATTACCCCCCCCCCCCCGCCCACCCACGCAGACCCCCCCCCAATCGGGTCTTCCTACTCATCTACAATCCCATACACAACAATGAAAATAGTAAAGGGACTCATCCAAGGGGCGCAAGCTAGGCCCCCTGAACCACCATCGCAAACGGGACGTGGGGGGGGGGGGGGGGGGGGCAAGGGGCCCGCTAACAGATTATACACCAGAGCAGACCAAGAAATAATTCTCACAGTGGCAGAGCATCTCCATACAACCTCCTGAGAGAGAACTCCAACCATCACCATCATCACGCCATTTTAGTCATTGTCAATTAGGTTATCTCTCTCAGCACCAGAGGCCCTCGGACTGCCGGGGACTGTCTTTTTGGGCACAGTCTTGGCAAACTTGCCCGCCAGTTTCGGGTCCATGAAGATATGTAGTTTGCCCCCATGCTGCACTCTCAGCTTTGCAGGGTAAATGAGAGAGTATCTAGCTTCCGTCTGGCTTAGAACTTGTTTAATAAGCAAGAAAGCTCTACGAGCAGCCTGCATCCCTGGGGTATAATCAGGTAATATACGCAGGTCAGTGTTCTTGTAGACCAGCGGTCTCTGCTCCCTCACCAGCCTAAGCACTGTATCCCTGTCACGGTAATTCAACAAACGCACTATGACAGGCTGTGCCGGCGTACCAGGCGGAGGCCGAGGACCCAACAATCTATGAACCCTCTCCACCACCAGCAGCTGGGATTGCCCTCTTTCCCGGAGAACTGATAGCATGGTTTCAACAAAGTCCTCCATCCTCTCCATAGCCGTGGATTCCAGAAGGCCAACTATGCGAATATTATTGCGGCACAACCGTGCTTCTAAATCTTTGTTTTTATTACGGATCACTTCCAGTATGCACTTCATAAGCAACAGTTGTTCACCGTCTTCACGGCACTGGTCCTCTAGCTCCGACGTCCACGCCTCCAGGTGATCAAACCAGGAATCGTGATCATCCACCCTGGCCTTAATGCAATCCATTTGTTCCGTCAGATGATCATGCTTAGCTTCTATGCCAGCGAGGCTGTTCTTGAGGACTAGGAACATAGCCTTGACAGAAGCAGCCTGGGCCCCCTCGTCCGCCGGCCCCTCCTCCGATTGGGAGCTGGACATTCCACCCTTCTTCTTACCCCCTTCAAATGTGAGCGTCGCCTGTCTCTGCTCCGCCATTCCCATTGTTCGCCTCTATATGGATCCGGCAGCCCGATACCTGCGCCACAGCTGAAACAAGTGGACAGCAGAGGGCACAAGAACCATGCAGCCAGGGATAACCAGCAATCTCCCCCAACGCAACTGCTCCAGCTCGGCACAACCAGGATGAAGGGCAGCACCCCGGCCCTCAAACACAGTCACACGCCAACCTTGCCCGCTCAGAGATCTCCAGGATCAACTAGTCTCCGCCGGTCAGTGGGGCCCCCGGCCCCCACAATTGGTCCAGCCATCCCTCACGCACCTCTGCACTTACTTCGCTGGTCCACTGCAGTCAGGCTCCAAAAACCTGGGGCTCCAAAACACGTCCATGTGCACTGTGCGGCAGCAGCCGTGTCTCCCAACATATGTAGTCTGGTATGTGTAGTCCCACAGGCCTTATCACAGCCAGACAGCCCCTCCCCAGGACACCTGACGGTCAGCGGTCCGGCCTAACCGCCGATGATGAATCCAGCTGGGGAAGATCGGGACACCCACCTGCCGAATGCAGCCTCCACCACTAAAGCACAGCCTCAAGTGGCAGGTTCTGTTAGTATTTGCCCAGCAGGCCCTCCAGCATCAGGAGCCTCAAATACCAAGGCCGCGCTCACCTCCCACGCAGGCGGCCCATCTCCTAGGGCAGGGTGTCACCCTCCACTCCGCGGCACGAACGGCACACACAAGCGGCCCCAACGGCAGCCTGACGTCCAGCGCTCGCCCCGCTCCCCACCCATGATAGTCCAGCGGGCCTGCACTGAACCCAGCGCAGGCCCGCTTCCCTCAAGGCCACGGCCCCCTCGACCACCGATCAGGCCTCAAAGGAGCAAGCCAGCTGTCTGCTGCTTTCACTGAGCAGCCGCGCTGCAAACAGCACAACCCTGCAATCAGGACCCGCCGGGGGAGACAGCGCGGCTCATAGCGCCCCCGCCTCACCTCCAGGGCACAAGCAAGGCTCCCGCGCCTGTAGGACCGCCTATCCTCTGCAGCCGTGTTTGGCGCCTCCTGTCACCACTAAAATCCTGCTGCCAGAACCCCCTCCCGCCTGAACCAGCACACAAGGGGCCGCTCCGAAGGATAAATTCAGCAATTAGGCCCCAGGCCCAGCAGAGCCTCACTCAGTGGCAGCCATCTTGCTGGTCGGCCTAGCCACGCCCCCCAAATAACTGAATACATTGAGTTAACGCAGATCTATTATTCACAATCAATCTCAACTGTGCATTTGATACTACTGTTATTCTGTATGGTGATCCTTGAGTGCCTAATGATTCATATTCTGTCAAAGCGGAGTTTCATTAGAATGTTTGATTAACCTGTGTTATTCATGTATCTTTATAATTTGGTTTTGCCCTTGGTTTACGTGATATTAGCATTCTTAATCTGGAGGGCGAGAAAGGTTTTAACTTTATTAAACTGGTGTGGTGACTCATGGCCACCTAGGTCATGGTGTGTTTGAATTACTGACTCTAATGTTGATTAATTATGGTATTTTTTGGTTTTGTTTATTGTTGACTTCATTTTGTTCAAAGCCAAACACTCACACCTATCTGAGTCCAAAGGTTCATTCAACCTCATGAGGGTAGATGATTGGTTACCCTTATGTGTCCCCTTATAAAATAAATTATCAAAACAAATATAAGGTAGGATGCGCCCACATAAGTGATGGGCCTAATGTGGTACTAAGGTGATGGAGACTCCATTCAACTATAAGCCCAAAGTGATACACTACTACTACTACTACTAAATTGCTGCACCAATATTACACAACAGAGAGGATTCTCAAACTTACACATACATTGCGAATGAATGTAAGCATGCGGGCATATCATTTAGATCCTTTATCCATATGGCACGGGCATGCCCAAAAGTACTTAAATATTGGACCAAACTATTTGAATTAATGGGCAACATCTTGGAGATGCCTATGTTACCTTCATAGCTACTCACATTACTTGGGGTCCACATCGGGCCTTCCTTCAAAGGTTTGATGCTTTGCGTCAAAGACTTTCTTCTCTCAAAATGATGAGTGGCTACAATAGATCAATTGCTTTAGAATATGGTCTACTGCAGATTTGAGGCTGAAATATACAAAATGGATGCACACACTAAAGCCCATCTTAAAGGCTTCTGGGGACCACTCACACATTATCTGCTGAGAAACATGGACGCTGTCAGCATTTAATGTGCAATATTTGGGATACCCTCCGCGAATGTGTCTGTACATGATACTGTCTATTATTTTGTTGACAAGATAATTCTGGGTCAATGTATGAAAATCCTTATAGCACCTGAGCTAACTTGCAATTTTGTTTGACGTCACTAAATGGTAGCAATTTGTTATGATTATTATCAAAATGATAAAAAAGCATGTGGCTGGAGTAAAGGAATGGACCGGGGTTTAGTGCATTAGCGCAGTATCCAGAATATAAACCTACAGTCATCCACTAGATCTATTCAGCAGAAGATAATTAACAAAAAAAACAATTGAAAGTACATCAACTACTCAACTGTTGAACGTGAGACGCAGCCTCCTTTTTGGCAGACTCCTTACACCGTCGCCCCCATCCATGCTTCAGATTCTGGACCCTGCAATCATACGGGCCAATTCAGTGGAATGAACAAACCCTAGCATGGAAGGTTTTCCAGGATTCGCTTTTTTAAGTACTACCAGGATGGTCTAACAGGTCCACTCCTTCCTCCAAAAAGCAGCAAGAGATTTAGAGTTAAGTTTATTCAAAATACTTTCCAGCCAATTAATAAACATCAGTTTCAAGCTAAACCATGCAAACAAATCAGCTGAAGTGAAACTAAGTCTACTATTAATTTAGGAAACTTAAAAAAACAGGAAAAGCATTAAAATATATAATCAGGCTGGGAAGAAAACCTGATTAATTGTAGACATTAGAAAAAGTAATGCAATGTTCCATAAGTATACAAATATATATAGTTGCTGGACATTTACAAGACAGACAGCAGACATTTTCTGTAGTTCAAGTAAAGTTATACCTAAATCATGAGGCAATTTGGTGAAAGGAATATAAAGGAAAAAAGGGCCAACCACATAATTGCATCGATCCTGTAAAGGTGAAATGTCCGAAAGTGGCTATCCGGACAGCAACACTGAATACCCTGTGGATCCACCTCTTTCCATGGGCTGTTAAGGGAAACCCTCCAACCCATGTATCAACCATCCTTTTCCAAGGCTTGTTATTATCGTGGTGATTGGTTCTGTATGCTCAGACCAGGAGCATCACTGTTCATTTCAGACCACAAAATCCCTTCTGTTGAGGTCTGCTGTGGGCACCAAGGAGCTGAATCTTTGTTCATTTATTCTAATAATAGTGTATGAAAAGATAACGTTTTCCAATCAAATGAGTTGAATGTAATTGATTATAAAGGCTTCTGGAGCTGGCTCGGGAGACTCCCAAATGGCCTATCTACTAGTATGAGTAGGCCCTGATCTCTCTGCGTGCTGGCGAACAGTCGAGGATTCCTGATCATGACAGAGGGAAATAAAGTTATAGCACTACCCACTCTTTCTTTGCAGACTTCTCACATCACCTAAATTGGCAAAACAAGGCAGTCTGCATAAACAGCTGGCAAAATATAAACACACAACGCAGTACCTAATAAAAGTAGCCTCTTTCATATTCGAGCAGCTACAGTAAAGTATTCCTTCCCATCAGTTGTGTTCATCAGTTTACAGAAGTGGAAATGATCAACAGAAGGTTGGATTAAAGAAAAGGTACTGTACATTCGATTGCCCAACTATGAGCAACATATCAAAACATATCAAAAGTGGATGTAATGTCACTGGACGCTATACTATTGGATTCAAACTAGGGGATCATGCAGTCCTACTCCAGACTAACCCACAGTGCCTGACGGCAAGGAACTCGTCCATCTACGAAGTTTAATCACTGACCATGAAATCTCGATCAAATGTTGTCCTCCCTATGCCCCTGCAACAAAATCTCTGCCTATACCCTCTGTAGTAACAAACGGTCTAGCAACCATTTTGTTTTATGCCTTACATTTTCAGGTTCATGCTTTAGAAGACATAGCTTCTGCAATCCAAACACCAAGGCTATGGAATAGTGTACCCAACCCTAAACTCTTACTGAAAAATGCTCAAAGTACACCTTCTCTCTGAGGCCATAAAGGAGCCCACCTGCAGAGCTCACAGCGAAGAGCGTGCTTGCAGCAAAGGAATCACATAAGTCATATTATTATTATTATAAATATTATATGGGTGTACATTGTCGTTGCATCACTAGTGGTAACAATTAATTGTTCAAGATACGAAGTCTAATGGAAAACTATTGAATCCTGGCTAGAATTTTAATCCAAATGAACGAAGCTTAAGCAGCAATATACCTGGAACAAATCTGGTGCACAGTTACCCAGAAGACAAATCACACTTCAATAGTTACTTTAAAGTGACACCAGGAATACACTGAATCCCATCAATTCGATAAGCTCTGAGAGGATAATGTATCTCTAATGTCTCCGCTTTACTTCAGCTTCAGAAACACAGATACCACAACAGTAATGTAACAGTAACCGCAGGACAATCTATAAACAAACTTTCGTCGAAGTTGAATTTTGGCTGCTTCAGTGAACATTTTGTTTTTCTTTTTAAGAGTTTTTTTTTTTTTAGTTCTAAATTCATCAATCACTATAGTCAGCACATTCAGTTGGGAAGCATAACTAGGAATTTCTCCCAACAGTACAAGAAAGGAATCAACTCAAAATCACAACAGATAGTCCTAAACATTGCACAGAACTATAAAGTAGGAAAACACAGAGTTCCACAGTGCCACTGTTTTGTTAAGTAATGGCCTAGACAAATAAATACTTATTTCCATCTGGGGCAAAGCGTGTGTCCAGGGAACTCTGTGCTCCGTGGGTGGCGGGCACAAGTTTTGTTTGAGTCACCTTCTCATGAACAAATAAATGTGCTGTGAATTATTGTTGTTTCAAAAGAATAATAAGAAAATGTCAGTTAGATCTCGGCTACAAAGTTTTGGCTACCTGTTGTGAAAATACCTATTTTAGCCAACACCATTGCTTAAAAATGGCTTTGGTCAGACCACTGCTTAGCATTAGGTGGCTTTCATGTGAAACTAATTTGGTTAGATTTCTGGTTACTTAATGGCCTTCCATCGTTTTCCTGTGTTTATCCCACCTCTGGAGTATAGCTTCTTTACCACCCTTTAACTGGATGACTTGTTTCCTTCCAATGCTCCTCACAATGAGGGAATTACCTTTTTCCTTTTTGTTGGAGCACTCCGCGGGAGGGCAAGTGTTTCCATGTTCTTTTGCATGTATAGCGCTTCCCCTTCACATCCTTTCGTCCTGCAACCTCCTTGCTGCACCCTCCTCCCCTAGCTAGTCCTTTACCTCCTCCCACCCCTCCTTACCAAGATTTCATCTGCTTTCTGTTTTTTAACCCCCGACTACCCTCAAACTCCTCCATACATTCACTTTTTCCCCACCCACTCCCCTATTGCTCCCCAGGCTCGCCTGACCCATTTTTTTTTTTTTAAGTTAATTACTTTAGGACCCCATGGCTGCAATTTGCTGCTAGATTGCCCCTTTTTACACAATGTGTTTTTGTGCATGTTAATTTTTTTTATTTACTGCTCCAACACTGGCATTCACCATCTAGGAACGATGAATAAAAAATAAACCAGAAGAATCCAGTATGCGTGCGCATACATCAATATGCTGGACACCACTAGCATTGTGACATGCATGCATGAAGATGAATGCAAGTGTACACTTCAGAGAGTGTTTTTCATTTGCTGATGCTGCACCACATAGGCAAAATGCATTCATTTTTGCCTATGCTAAAAGACATAGGCAAAAACAATAGATATGCATTGGCAGTCCAAAGGCAAGACCTACTGGCTTTGAAAATGCTTATATTTCTTGTTGCTGATGCTTTTCAAAATCAGTAACAACCAGTTTTTTTTTTGTTTGTTTTTTTACTGTTGCCAATACTGCTCAGTATTAGAAAAACAAAAAGTTTGAGGAATGTCTTTTAAAGTTGAAGCCTATCGGCTTTTCCAATGCTTGTTTGATAAAGGCGACAGTGCGTTACGTTTGACTCTGTATAGCGCTCCAGTGATTATTGACTAGTCATACACTATACACATACTTTTTATAGACGTGCATACACATTTACTTATGTACTCTTCGGCAGCCAGACTGAAAGAGGTGGTTTGGGGGTAGAGTTTAATTTAGTAACATGTTAGAACCAGATACCCGACTGACTCGAGGAAACCACAGCTGCCTTTCAGAGTAACCAGCTTTTTGTGAAATCTCTAGATTCCCCTGTGGCCAACCCGGTCGTGACATTTTGTAGTTACATTCCAAATACATATTTTGATCCGAAACTACATAGTTTACAAGTGTGGCCTTCATTCATAATTCTCCGAAATAGTAAAGTGGGAAGTGCAAAACACTACGTAAAATAAATAAAACTGAAATATCCAAAAAACTAGAAAATACTGTACCTGTCACAAGCCAGGGTAAAGAACAACTCTTCATTACAGCCTTGCTGCATTTAAAGTTGAAAGCAAGACAAATAAATTCAGGCTATCCCAAAACTGGTACACACACACACTGGCTTTTCGTGCTCAGGGACGAATCCTTCCAGTTATTAACTAAAACGGGAAAAGGGGCGGCATTTAAAGGCTATGGTAACAACAGGCTGAATGTTATAGAGAAGGATTACCAAAAATAAAGAATATAGTGTTCAGGCCCCGTATAAGAAACATTCTCTGACCACGTGTTATTCTTAAAAATGATGAACCCCGGTAGACACCGTTTTAGATATCACTACAATGAGGAATCCTTCATTAAAATACATGATTTCTTAAAAGGAAAATAAATATGGAAGGGCACGACCAAAAATCAAGCGCCACAACAAACCGTGTTTTCAGTGTTTGAGGCACCATCCACGAGGTTACATACTTTAAAAGCCCTTTCGCTCCATTCTAAACTAGAGGGTTTGTAAACTAATGAGCTGTAAAGGAGACCCCATGCAAGCTGAAATCATAACGGATAAAGCACTGCTATTTATTTTTCGTTTTTCTAAGGTGGTAAATGAGATAATGTTCACTGCTCAGAAGTGAGCCTTGATCGTACCAGTTACAAACAAAAAAGCCTTCTTTGGACCCCAAGACCCAGCCAACTATTACCTTGTAACTAAGACACAATTTCTGACTAAAGTTATTGAAAATGTTGATGCATTCCAACTGGGAGACAACTCAGAGAACAAACACCCTCTGGTGGAATTGGCAATCGAGGTTTCGCAGGCATGCGACTGGCAACGACAGATGCCAAGGAATACCTGTTGATAAAACCAGGCAAAGGCACAGACTCCTTTTTACTGATGCTAAATATGTCCACTGCTATCGATACCACTGACCATACCACTCTGTTATACAAACTGAAAGTTGTGGCTATAGCCTCCTTTCTTCAGGACATATCCTCCAACGACTGCAAAGGATATTTTCAAGCACCACACACTATTTCTTCCTGTGAAGTGCCAATATAGTCTATGCTTTAGTCACACCATTTTTAACATCCATCTACAACTGTTACATGAGCTCATAGGGACTTGAGAGGTAGGGCACTGCAAAAAACAAAACCTTGAAAACACACAATTGCCTCTTACAAAATTAACAGAGCAACTCAAGAGACCCTGGTAGTCCATTAGGCTGACAAACAATTTGAGAGGTAAGTTGGTAAGCTCGGTTTCATTTCCATTCAGGGTTACGGGTGGTGGGGTCACTAAGTCTAGGACAAGTAATACAATACGGGCGGGCGGAGCTATGTAATGATTAAAGAAGGTGGCTGGGTAAAGGCACTCAGGCACGGGGGGGTAGTCCTGCGATCGATTCCTGCTCACAAGAGTGATGGTCTACTACTGAATTTATGGGCATGAGGGTGCATTGAAAGGGGCTTTCCATGGAGGGGCTCTCCAGTACCCGACGAGCTGGGCAACTGGCATCAGGCCTGAGCCTCCTCCGCTCCTCTCACCTGCCCACAAAACTGAGGGCCGAGAAAGTACAGATCTTTCCCTGCCCTGACTGATTCAGGGGATACTCTTTCTGCCTAGCAACCATAATGAGTGCTTGCCAGGAGCCCCACCGTGCTCAGGGGGGCACAAGTGCATGGGGTGGGGAACATGAATTGCATGGACTGTGGGGACTGGCCGGCTAAAGTATTTTATGATGCACAGCTTCTATACCTCTCATACACCATGTAGGAAGGCATGCTCATTTAGGGGGACTCGGGAATGAATCGCCAGCATATGGTGAGGTGCATCATTGGTGCGGTGCTCCCGTCACCTCATCCCCTACTTGCACTATGGAGGCCCGAGGAGGCGTGGGATCATTTCAACCTAGACTGGAGCTGGTAGGCCGTTCATACCCAGCTACTGAATGCAAGCTGGTGGCCCCATCATACACAGGAGCCGTGAGTGAACAAGGGACACCCGAACTGTGTAGACTGTGTTGAGCGGCTAACAGAAGACTCCTGTTTTGCGCTGTCCCAGAGCCTCCTCCAAGCAGGCTGTTCCACCCCTCCCCCTAAGCACCATCCAGACCCCAGGGGCCTCTCCAACCACCTTTAACAATACCTGGGGCACGCTCACAGAGATATGCTCTGAAGTGGAGTTGGGCCCTTGCAGTGTTTATGTGAAAGTATATTTTTAATATGTGACTTGATAGTGGTTTTTAAGAAATGTATAAAGTCAGCATTTTTAGGACTATATAAAGGGCTGCTTGCAAACAGTGATTTGCGATCAGCTCTTCAGTTCTACGGAGGTGACTAGCCTCCTGGCCATTGTGGTTAAACCTACTTTTGCCTTGCCAGAGAAGTCTTCTCTCTATATTCCAGTTTTCCCCCCAACAGCTGACTTGGATACTCTAGATGATGCCATGAAAATACACTCTGCTTGTGGTCTGACCGCTCCCCCAGGCAGAGGGGGGCCTTGATGCCAATCGGGCTCACAATAAGAAACCTGCTACTCACCAAGGCAAGCCTTACCAATCTCCAAACAGTCACTAGGACAGAGAGGGTCTCAACCAGGTGATAGATGTTTTGTTCCAAGATTGTGATAGGGATAAATCAAGATCCCCAATGAAGGACCATAAATGTTTCTGCTACTGTAATGTCTACTGTTAGGTTTCTGTGTTGCTGCTGCCTGTAGGTTCGGCAGGGATTCTCCATGACTGACAATTGACCCTGCACCTCAGGAGGTGGGCCCTCTATCTTTTGATAGGGAAGGGGTGGATGATGGTCTTTGGGGATGGTTGCAGACCTCTGTCAACATGGGGCATACCAGACACAAGGTGTGGGTGCACTTCATGACCCCACCACCCCTTTTTACCCAATTGCCCCTGCATGAGCAGTCACCAACACTCATCATGAGCATCTAAACAGACCAATGAAGGCCCTTGGCAGCAGAGTGTCAGGATCTGCTCCGAAGATCACGGTTTGTTAGGTTTTATCTACATAAAAGGTTCCAATTATTTGAGGTTACACTTATCACTCCGTCTGTTCACCTTGCAGACCCAACAGTCTCCACACCTGATTAGCAGGTTGTACATGTTATTCCTGGGTGGGCACCCCACCTGCTAGACAATACCTTTTGCTAGGGCGTCCAATTATAGTCTCACTACACACGTGGGTCCTCCCTTTGACAGCTGGTAATGCCTACCCTGGCTCCTGAAAGTCAACTCCCCGTCATATCCATCAATGTTAACAGCCTATTCAGCTTCATCAAACTCAATTATATTCTTGCTTACTTACACCACTATAAGATAGATGTGGCGCTTTTATAGGAACTATATTTGCCCATCAGCAAAGTTTGTAAGTGCAGAGTGGCCATCCTGATACATATATCCCTCCCCCATACACTTTGAAAGAACTGGACTGATCCCGAGGGCAGGTATGCCTCTGAAGCAGCAGCTCAGGTCATCATCCTGGGCTCAATGTACGCACCTGTAGTGGGCAATACCATTTTCTTAAGTCAATTGAACAGACTTTTCACAGGGAAACTGGTATATATTATCTTGTTAATCACCTGTCACAAATTGCTTGGTGGTCAAGGTGATAACAAACCCTCTTACTTGGTGCCGGATCAAGAGTGTCACGTTACACTGTGGGGCCACCATTGATGCTCTCTATGTTGCAAAACCCCAGCCATGAGCTCCTACTAATAAACCATCATTGTGATCACATTTCACATCTGGAAACAAGCGCACATGCCCCTCAAGGTAGACCTGTGGATCCACACAGCAGTCCCAATTTGTAAAAATGTGGGGATCTGCACTGGAGGCCAGATGGTTAACTGGTTGTATTGGAAGAAGCATGGTGTACATACAATCGACCAGCTGATCTCTTGGTCCTCGTGTATGTCCTTTGCCAACCTTTCTTTGGATTATGATCTGCAGACCACAGCCCTTTGGCAATACTTACTTGGCCACAGTCTCTGGTGGCTACTGGGTAGGAACTTGATTTATCACTCACTACTCCTCTGACCGGGGTCTACTTCAACACCTAGGGCACAGCCAAAGTAGTAATGTCCAGATTATAGAGCCTGTTGATTGATGCCATCTTCCAACAGCTGATCCTGGAAATGTCCTGCATTCACAGTCAGGGAATGGTAGGATACACATACTCTTGCAAAGCCTTGGCTTCACTGCTCGACTCTCACAATTCTTTTCTTCTGCCTATTTTAAAATTACTACACAACTGGTATAGGCCCTCGGTGTGACTACACCGAGGAGGCTTGCTAACACACCAAAACTGTTGGGGATGCAGTCCTGAAGAGTGGGACATGCTGCCCAGCTTATGGACTTGCCCTGCCCTTCTTGGCTATTGGTCGGCGGTGTAGTCCCGTCTTGGTGACTCTCAGGTGGTCCAGGTGACACCCTCTGCTAGACTGGCTCTTTGCTTGACATGTCCGGCTGTGAGATATCCACAAAACATGGGAAACTAAGGTTGGCGACGGGACTGGCTACAGGCAAGTTATGCATCCTCTGCCACTGGAGGAAGACGACAGTTCCTAGTAGGGCCAACTGGCTTTCCAAACTTGCAAAAATCGCAGACTGTGAATGTACACTCTACAAGAGGAACAATGAAATGGATGTTTATGCCCAAGTATGGGAACCCTTTTCACAACCACTGGGTGAACCAGGCTAGGCGATGGAAGCAGCCTTATTGTGCCTAGCATAGCCCACACGGGGTAGCACAGGAGAAATGGAACCTCTACTAGTTAACCCATAATTGTTCAACCCCTGCCCCTGCTGGGCGCAGTAAATACCTCTCCATTATGGAATGCGTGTCTGCCGAGCCACATAGTTGTTGGACTGCACCAAAAGCCTTGGAAGGGAGACAGTTCATCTTTCTTTAGTTGTGGGGCCCTGCACTGTGACAACGGGTGTGCTTCATGTTCAACAGACTGAGCAATTGTAATTTTGTAATGTACCTCCACTACAAAGTGTAATTTTGTTGTTTACTGTACTATTGTGTGCAATGAGCCACAAAATACCAATAATTATTGCAAAAAAATAAAAATACTTATAAAACTGACCAGATTCCAACCATTTCTAAATTTAAGTCACTGGGTATACTTCCGAAGCCAGAACTCACCAAGGAATAAGACAGAATACAGTAAAAAGCTACAGTTTTTATTTGAACCTTCCTCACAGAACTTCAGTGTCTTTTTAAAGGCTGACAGTGCTAAGAAAGATCAACATACAATTGATGCGAAGATCGATTACAGCATTATTTTATATTTAGTTCTACTAAAAAAAATGGTCAAAATAGGCTGCAGAATTGTAATTATTAATCCATGAACGTGGATGATACTTTATTTTAACCTGGTATAATGAGGTTGTTAACGCAAATGTCTTGATTAGAAATTATTAATGAATGTTTATGTATTTTGAATAATTAATTTAGTAGAAAAATGAATAATGTAGAAAATAATGTGCACGTTTGAAATTGTGACCTCGGAGAATGGCCACTAGTATTCACGAAAAGTACTGAGAAGGAGACTAACTTATACGCAAGTAAAGAAAATGTATTAAAATAATGTAGTGATGTGACATATTGAAGAATATAACCTATGTTTCATAAACTGTAGGCCTTAACTTAGCAAATGTCTTAGCCTAGTCTTGTCAGGCCTCATGCAGAAGCTGTATTCTTAGCGTTCAATAAAAATGCTGACAAGCTGAACTAACCTTGAACTGCTCATTGTTTAATAAAATTTGCTTAGCAGAAACATTTGCATGAACCGACGGACAAGAGATGATGGAACTAGAAATGTAGCAAATAGTGTATAAAGCGCTCTGAGTGTACTTTCCGAGGACTCGAACAATGGAGTCACTGACTGGAGAAGAAGATGCAACATTTTCGATACCTGACGAGCCGGATGATGAGGACATCGTACAGTGAACCAATCAACAACCTGAGAACTGTGTAATATTATAGTTCATTGATTTGAGTTACAAAAATTATTGGGTAGAGTAAAATCGTGTGACTAATTGACCAATTAGTATTTGGGGGATAGTCGGTGTGATTTTAATATAATGTTGTGACAAAGGAAGAAAGAGAGAGATGAACATAGATGTTAGGTGCAGATGTTAGAGAACAACTTTATTCCGAAATTGATGCGATATTGGTGAGAAGAGATTCGAGATTCTGTCATTGGGCTCATACTCTCTCGAGGAGAGCCTGATGTGATGCTGATCGACTGATGACCTGAAGACGAAGACTCACTTTGTTGCTGATCCATACCTAGGATAGGTAGATATGACAATGTGACTGAGTTATCTTTTGTGCCTTTTCTTCTAGGTGCCAACTGTGCTGTCTAATAGTTTTTTTTTATCTTAGCTAGATGTTTTCCAAATTCATGTTCTAATTTGTTTTCACATGAAGTCCCACATGCTGATGCTAATCTGGGTTAGGTGAGGTACCCTACTCTGTGACTCTGACAAAATTTTGAAGACAAATGATTGACGCACTGATTTGCTGAACTCTGCTACTCATGCTGACATATTTGCCTTTGATTCAACTGATGACTTATGCTAGTGCTCTAGAATATTCTGATGCAAGTTTTGATTAGGTTAGGTTATTGGCGGTTACAAATGAATTAATGAGAGAATTGCTTAAATTGACTAAAGTTTGAAATAAACTCATTAGTTAGTATTGTAACAAATAAGGAAATAAAATTACAAAACATATATTGAGTTGTGGTTATTCATGACTGAAAGGTCATGGTGTGTTGATTATTAACTGTTGATTAATTACTTGATTAATGGTTGTGAGAAGGTAGCCTCTTTCTAGCCTTGTTACCCCCACTTTTGGCCTGTTTGTGAGTGTATGTCAGGATGTTTGTCACTGTTTTCACTGTCTCACTGGGATCCTGATGGCTAGGCCCCAGTGCTCATGGTGAAAACACTATGTTTTCAGTATGTTTGTTATGTGTCACTGGGACCCTGCTGGTCAGGGCCCCAGTGCTCATAAGGTTGTGGCCTATATGTATGTGTCACTGGGACCCTGTCACACAGGGCCCCAGTGCTCATAGGTGTGCATGTATGTGTTCCCTGTGTGGTGCCTAACTGTCTCACTGAGGCTCTGCTAACCAGAACCTCAGTGGTTATGCTCTCTCATTTATTTAAAATTGTCACTAACAGGCTAGTGACCAATTTTACCAATTTACATTGGCTTACTGGAACACCCTTATAATTCCCTAGTATATGGTACTGAGGTACCCAGGGTATTGGGGTTCCAGGAGATCCCTATGGGCTGCAGCATTTCTTTTGCCACCCATAGGGAGCTCTGACAATTCTTACACAGGCCTGCCACTGCAGCCTGAGTGAAATAACGTCCACGTTATTTCACAGCCATTTTACACTGCACTTAAGTAACTTATAAGTCACCTATATGTCTAACCTTTACCTGGTAAAGGTTAGGTGCAAAGTTACTTAGTGTGAGGGCACCCTGGCACTAGCCAAGGTGCCCCCACATTGTTCAGAGCCAATTCCCTGAACTTTGTGAGTGCGGGGACACCATTACACGCGTGCACTACATATAGGTCACTACCTATATGTAGCTTCACCATGGTAACTCCGAATATGGCCATGTAACATGTCAATGATCATGGAATTGCCCCCTCTATACCATCCTGGCATAGTTGGCACAATCCCATGATCCCAGTGGTCTGTAGCACAGACCCTGGTACTGCCAGACTGCCCTTCCTGGGGTTTCACTGCAGCTGCTGCTGCTGCCAACCCCTCAGACAGGCAGCTGCCCTCCTGGGGTCCAGCCAGGCCTGGCCCAGGATGGCAGAACAAAGAACTTCCTCTGAGAGAGGGTGTGACACCCTCTCCCTTTGGAAAATGGTGTGAAGGCAGGGGAGGAGTAGCCTCCCCCAGCCTCTGGAAATGCTTTGTTGGGCACAGATGTGCCCAATTCTGCATAAGCCAGTCTACACCGGTTCAGGGACCCCTTAGCCCCTGCTCTGGCGCGAAACTGGACAAAGGAAAGGGGAGTGACCACTCCCCTGACCTGCACCTCCCCTGGGAGGTGTCCAGAGCTCCTCCAGTGTGCTCCAGACCTCTGCCATCTTGGAAACAGAGGTGCTGCTGGCACACTGGACTGCTCTGAGTGGCCAGTGCCACCAGGTGACGTCAGAGACTCCCGCTGATAGGCTCCTTCAGGTGTTAGTAGCCTTTCCTCTCTCCTAGGTAGCCAAACCCTCTTTTCTGGCTATTTAGGGTCTCTGTCTCTGGGGAAACTTTAGATAACGAATGCATGAGCTCAGCCGAGTTCCTCTGCATCTCCCTCTTCACCTTCTGATAAGGAAACGACCGCTGACCGCGCTGGAAGCCTGCAAACCTGCAACATAGTAGCAAAGACGACTACTGCAACTCTGTAACGCTGATCCTGCCGCCTTCTCGACTGTTTTCCTGCTTGTGCATGCTGTGGGGGTAGTCTGCCTCCTCTCTGCACCAGAAGCTCCGAAGAAATCTCCCGTGGGTCGACGGAATCTTCCCCCTGCAACCGCAGGCACCAAAAAGCTGCATTACCGGTCCCTTGGGTCTCCTCTCAGCACGACGAGCGAGGTCCCTCGAATCCAGCGACGCTGTCCAAGTGACCCCCACAGTCCAGTGACTCTTCAGCCCAAGTTTGGTGGAGGTAAGTCCTTGCCTCACCTCGCTGGGCTGCATTGCTGGGAACCGCGACTTTGCAGCTACTCCGGCCCCTGTGCACTTCCGGCGGAAATCCTTTGTGCACAGCCAAGCCTGGGTCCACGGCACTCTAACCTGCATTGCACGACTTTCTAAGTTGGTCTCCGGCGACGTGGGACTCCTTTGTGCAACTTCGGCAAGCACCGTTTCACGCATCCTCGTAGTGCCTGTTTCTGGCACTTCTCCGGGTGCTACCTGCTTCAGTGAGGGCTCTTTGTCTTGCTCGACGTCCCCTCTCTCTTCAGGTCCAATTTGCGACCTCCTGGTCCCTCCTGGGCCCCAGCAGCGTCCAAAAACGCCAAACGCACGATTTGCGTGTAGCAAGGCTTGTTGGCGTCCTTCCGGCGGGAAAACACTTCTGCACGACTCTCCAAGGCGAGAGGGATCCGTCCACCAAAGGGGAAGTCTCTAGCCCTTTTTGTTCCTGCAGAAACCTCAGCTTCTTCTGTCCAGTCGAAGCTTCTTTGCACCCGCAGCTGGCATTTCCTGGGCACCTGCCCATCTACGACTTGCTTGTGACTTTTGGACTTGGTCCCCTTGTTCCACAGGTACCCTAGATTGGAAATCCACAGTTGTTGCATTGCTGGTTTGTGTCTTTCCTGCATTATTCCTCTAACACGACTATTTTGTCCTTAGGGGAACTTTAGTGCACTTTGCACTCACTTTTCAGGGTCTTGGGGAGGGTTATTTTTCTAACTCTCACTATTTTCTAATAGTCCCAGCGACCCTCTACAAGGTCACATAGGTTTGGGGTCCATTCGTGGTTCGCATTCCACTTTTGGAGTATATGGTTTGTGTTGCCCCTATCCCTATGTTTCCCCATTGCATCCTATTGTAACTATACATTGTTTGCACTGTTTTCTAAGACTATACTGCATATTTTTGCTATTGTGTATATATATCTTGTGTATATTTCCTATCCTCTCACTGAGGGTACACTCTAAGATACTTTGGCATATTGTCATAAAAATAAAGTACCTTTATTTTTAGTATAACTGTGTATTGTGTTTTCTTATGATATTGTGTATATGACACTAAGTGGTACTGTAGTAGCTTCACACGTCTCCTAGTTCAGCCTGAGCTGCTCTGCTAAGCTACCATTATCTATCAGCCTAAGCTGCTAGACACCCTATACACTAATAAGGGATAACTGGGCCTGGTGCAAGGTGCAAGTACCCCTTGGTACTCACTACAAGCCAGTCCAGCCTCCTACATTGGTTGTGCAGTGGTGGGATAAGTGCTTGAGACTACTTACCACTCTTGTCATTGTACTTTTCATAAGAGAAAAATATACAAAACAAGGTCAGTGTATATACACATAGCCAAAAAGTTTTGCATTTCCTCTTTTCACTCTTTTCTAAGTGCTGAAAAGTACTCCTAAACTTTCAAAAAGTTCTTAAAAGTTAAAAAAGTTTTTTTCTGTCTTTCCAAAAAGTTCTGAAAACTTTTGTCTCTTTCTCTATCACTTTAACTCTCTCTAAAAAATGTCTGGCACAGGCCAAAGTGTTGATCTGTCCAAACTTGCATATGACAACCTTAGCTGGAAAAGAGCAAGGAGTCTCTGTATAGAGAGAGGTTTGAGTGTAGGGAAGAATCCTGCCTTGGAACTGTTAATTAACATGCTTAGAGAACAGGATAAGGCCAGAGGTGGCCCATCTGTTGAAAAAGTACCTAATAGTTCCCAATCTGATTCAGGGACTCCCCCAGGAAAAGATTCAGGAAAGAAACTTCCTAGCCTGCCCATTACTAGACAATCTAGCATAGATGGTAATGATGATGAGCCACACCAAAGAAATAGTGTTGTCTCACATCATAGCAAAAGCATTTATTCTCACCATACTGGTAGTAATGTTTCTGTAAACCAAGCTGTTAAGTTGGCTTCTGTAAGGGACAGGTCTCCTTCTGTTCATTCCCATCATAGCTCTGTTTCTAGAAATGTCCCTCCCACCAACCCTGATGACAGAATGTTAGAGAGGGAACTCAATAAGTTGAGGGTGGAACAAACCAGACTGAAGCTTAAAAAGCAACAGCTGGATTTGGATAGACAGTCTTTTGAATTAGAGAAGGAAAGACAGAAGTTGGGTTTAGATACCCATGGTGGCAGCAGCAGTATTCCCCATAGTCATCCTGTGAAAGAGCATGATTCCAGGAATCTGCACAAGATAGTTCCCCCTTATAAGGAGGGGGATGACATTAACAAGTGGTTTGCTGCACTTGAGAGGGCCTGTGTTGTACAGGATGTCCCTCAAAGGCAGTGGGCTGCTATCCTATGGCTATCATTTAGTGGAAAAGGTAGGGATAGGCTCCTTACTGTGAAAGAAAATGATGCCAATAATTTCCAAGTTCTTAAGAATGCACTCCTGGATGGTTATGGCTTAACCACTGAACAGTACAGGATAAAGTTCAGAGAGACCAAAAAGGAGTCTTCACAAGACTGGGTTGATTTCATTGACCATTCAGTGAAGGCCTTGGAGGGGTGGTTACATGGCAGTAAAGTTACTGATTATGAAAGCCTGTATAACACAATCCTGAGAGAGCATATACTTAATAATTGTGTGTCTGATTTGTTGCACCAGTACCTGGTAGACTCTGATCTGACCTCTCCCCAAGAATTGGGAAAGAAGGCAGACAAATGGGTCAGAACAAGGGTGAACAGAAAAGTTCATACAGGGGGTGACAAAGATGGCAATAAGAAGAAAGATGGTGAAAAATCTCAAGATAAGCATGGGGATAAGGGTAAAACCAAAGATCCCACTTCAAATCTTAAACACTCTTCAGAGGGTGGGGATAAAACAAATTCTTCCTCTTCTTCCCAACCTGCACACATTAAAAAGCCTTGGTGCTTTGTGTGTAAAAATAGAGGCCATAGGCCAGGGGATAAGTCCTGTCCAGGTAAACCCCCTGAGCCTACCACCACTAATACATCAAGCTCTAGTGCCCCTAGCAGTAGTGGTACTAGTGGTGGGACTGCTGGCAACAGTCAAGCAAAGGGTGTAGTTGGGTTCACTTATGGGTCCATAGTGGAAACTGATGTAGTCAGTCCCAAGACAGTTTCTGTCACACCTAGTGGCATTGGCCTTGCCACACTGGCTGCTTGTCCCCTTACAATGGATAAGTACAGGCAGACAGTTTCAATAAATGGTGTTGAGGCCTTGGCCTACAGGGACACAGGTGCCAGTTTCACTTTGGTGACTGAAAACCTAGTGCACCCTGAACAACACATCATTGGACAACAGTATAAAATTATTGATGTCCATAACTCCACTAAGTTTCTTCCCTTAGCTATAATTCAGTTTAGTTGGGGTGGAGTTACTGGCCCTAAGCAGGTGGTGGTATCACCTAGCTTACCTGTAGACTGTCTCTTAGGTAATGACCTAGAGACCTCAGGTTGGGCTGATGTAGAGTTTTATGCCCATGCAGCCATGCTGGGCATCCCTGAGGAATTGTTCCCTCTCATTTCAAGTGAAATGAAAAAGCAAAGGAGAGAAGGCCTGAAAACTCAGGATCCCTCTCCATCAACAGGTAAAAAGGGTATCACAGTATCCCCTAACCACCCTACCATTCAGGATACTATTCCTGTGGTGGGAGAAACCTCTCCTGGGGTGGCACCTGTTCCAAGGGAATCATCAGCTGGAAAAGCTGGACTCCCTGAGGTGGAAGTACCTCTCTGTGGGATAACTAACATTGGTGAGAAAAACAGCACCATTTTAGTTAACATGGAGCATCCCTCCAACCCTCCCAGAGAAACTTTAGGGCAGAAACCCTGCACTACCTCACAACAATTAGGACAGCATCCCTGCCCTAGTGTGGAGCTCATAGGACAGCATCCCTGCCCTGCTCCAACTCAAGAGAAACAGCATCCCTGTTCCCTCTTCCAGCCAAATGGACAAAGTTTTTGCCCAGCTATGGCTTTACTGAGACAGCATCCCTGTCTGGCATTTCCATCACTACAAATAGGTTCAGTGGACAATTCCCACTGCTCTAAACTAAAACTTACTGATAGAAACTCTGAAAATACATCTTCACATTGTTGCTTAGCTAAAAAACTTCAAACAGGGTGGTTTACATCCCCACAGGGAAGTAACCATATAGTGGATGATAAAGGGAGTAACCAGTCTATTGCAGAGCTACTCTCTACTTAACACCACTTAGACAATAAAGCCTCAACTGGCCAAGGTTAGCCTTATTGTCCTTCGTTTGGGGGGGGGGTTGTGTGAGAAGGTAGCCTCTTTCTAGCCTTGTTACCCCCACTTTTGGCCTGTTTGTGAGTGTATGTCAGGATGTTTGTCACTGTTTTCACTGTCTCACTGGGATCCTGATGGCTAGGCCCCAGTGCTCATGGTGAAAACACTATGTTTTCAGTATGTTTGTTATGTGTCACTGGGACCCTGCTGGTCAGGGCCCCAGTGCTCATAAGGTTGTGGCCTATATGTATGTGTCACTGGGACCCTGTCACACAGGGCCCCAGTGCTCATAGGTGTGCATGTATGTGTTCCCTGTGTGGTGCCTAACTGTCTCACTGAGGCTCTGCTAACCAGAACCTCAGTGGTTATGCTCTCTCATTTATTTAAAATTGTCACTAACAGGCTAGTGACCAATTTTACCAATTTACATTGGCTTACTGGAACACCCTTATAATTCCCTAGTATATGGTACTGAGGTACCCAGGGTATTGGGGTTCCAGGAGATCCCTATGGGCTGCAGCATTTCTTTTGCCACCCATAGGGAGCTCTGACAATTCTTACACAGGCCTGCCACTGCAGCCTGAGTGAAATAACGTCCACGTTATTTCACAGCCATTTTACACTGCACTTAAGTAACTTATAAGTCACCTATATGTCTAACCTTTACCTGGTAAAGGTTAGGTGCAAAGTTACTTAGTGTGAGGGCACCCTGGCACTAGCCAAGGTGCCCCCACATTGTTCAGAGCCAATTCCCTGAACTTTGTGAGTGCGGGGACACCATTACACGCGTGCACTACATATAGGTCACTACCTATATGTAGCTTCACCATGGTAACTCCGAATATGGCCATGTAACATGTCTATGATCATGGAATTGCCCCCTCTATACCATCCTGGCATAGTTGGCACAATCCCATGATCCCAGTGGTCTGTAGCACAGACCCTGGTACTGCCAGACTGCCCTTCCTGGGGTTTCACTGCAGCTGCTGCTGCTGCCAACCCCTCAGACAGGCAGCTGCCCTCCTGGGGTCCAGCCAGGCCTGGCCCAGGATGGCAGAACAAAGAACTTCCTCTGAGAGAGGGTGTGACACCCTCTCCCTTTGGAAAATGGTGTGAAGGCAGGGGAGGAGTAGCCTCCCCCAGCCTCTGGAAATGCTTTGTTGGGCACAGATGTGCCCAATTCTGCATAAGCCAGTCTACACCGGTTCAGGGACCCCTTAGCCCCTGCTCTGGCGCGAAACTGGACAAAGGAAAGGGGAGTGACCACTCCCCTGACCTGCACCTCCCCTGGGAGGTGTCCAGAGCTCCTCCAGTGTGCTCCAGACCTCTGCCATCTTGGAAACAGAGGTGCTGCTGGCACACTGGACTGCTCTGAGTGGCCAGTGCCACCAGGTGACGTCAGAGACTCCTGCTGATAGGCTCCTTCAGGTGTTAGTAGCCTTTCCTCTCTCCTAGGTAGCCAAACCCTCTTTTCTGGCTATTTAGGGTCTCTGTCTCTGGGGAAACTTTAGATAACGAATGCATGAGCTCAGCCGAGTTCCTCTGCATCTCCCTCTTCACCTTCTGATAAGGAAACGACCGCTGACCACGCTGGAAGCCTGCAAACCTGCAACATAGTAGCAAAGACGACTACTGCAACTCTGTAACGCTGATCCTGCCGCCTTCTCGACTGTTTTCCTGCTTGTGCATGCTGTGGGGGTAGTCTGCCTCCTCTCTGCACCAGAAGCTCCGAAGAAATCTCCCGTGGGTCGACGGAATCTTCCCCCTGCAACCGCAGGCACCAAAAAGCTGCATTACCGGTCCCTTGGGTCTCCTCTCAGCACGACGAGCGAGGTCCCTCAAATCCAGCGACGCTGTCCAAGTGACCCCCACAGTCCAGTGACTCTTCAGCCCAAGTTTGGTGGAGGTAAGTCCTTGCCTCACCTCGCTGGGCTGCATTGCTGGGAACCGCGACTTTGCAGCTACTCCGGCCCCTGTGCACTTCCGGCGGAAATCCTTTGTGCACAGCCAAGCCTGGGTCCACGGCACTCTAATCTGCATTGCACGACTTTCTAAGTTGGTCTCCGGCGACGTGGGACTCCTTTGTGCAACTTCGGCGAGCACCGTTTCACGCATCCTCGTAGTGCCTGTTTCTGGCACTTCTCCGGGTGCTACCTGCTTCAGTGAGGGCTCTTTGTCTTGCTCGACGTCCCCTCTCTCTTCAGGTCCAATTTGCGACCTCCTGGTCCCTCCTGGGCCCCAGCAGCGTCCAAAAACGCCAAACGCACGATTTGCGTGTAGCAAGGCTTGTTGGCGTCCTTCCGGCTGGAAAACACTTCTGCACGACTCTCCAAGGCGAGAGGGATCCGTCCACCAAAGGGGAAGTCTCTAGCCCTTTTCGTTCCTGCAGAAACCTCAGCTTCTTCTGTCCAGTCGAAGCTTCTTTGCACCCGCAGCTGGCATTTCCTGGGCACCTGCCCATCTACGACTTGCTTGTGACTTTTGGACTTGGTCCCCTTGTTCCACAGGTACCCTAGATTGGAAATCCACAGTTGTGGCATTGCTGGTTTGTGTCTTTCCTGCATTATTCCTCTAACACGACTATTTTGTCCTTAGGGGAACTTTAGTGCACTTTGCACTCACTTTTCAGGGTCTTGGGGAGGGTTATTTTTCTAACTCTCACTATTTTCTAATAGTCCCAGCGACCCTCTACAAGGTCACATAGGTTTGGGGTCCATTCGTGGTTCGCATTCCACTTTTGGAGTATATGGTTTGTGTTGCCCCTATCCCTATGTTTCCCCATTGCATCCTATTGTAACTATACATTGTTTGCACTGTTTTCTAAGACTATACTGCATATTTTTGCTATTGTGTATATATATCTTGTGTATATTTCCTATCCTCTCACTGAGGGTACACTCTAAGATACTTTGGCATATTGTCATAAAAATAAAGTACCTTTATTTTTAGTATAACTGTGTATTGTGTTTTCTTATGATATTGTGTATATGACACTAAGTGGTACTGTAGTAGCTTCACACGTCTCCTAGTTCAGCCTGAGCTGCTCTGCTAAGCTACCATTATCTATCAGCCTAAGCTGCTAGACACCCTATACACTAATAAGGGATAACTGGGCCTGGTGCAAGGTGCAAGTACCCCTTGGTACTCACTACAAGCCAGTCCAGCCTCCTACAATGGTTATTACATTTAGTGTATTGATTAATTTGAAGCATTGGTCACATCGTAGCTAGAATACTCCATGCGAATCCAAAGATTCATTGACCTATGCGCGTCCCTTTGTAAGTTTACTTATTAAGGACTAGGCACGCTAACAGTTATTGGTAGCAGCTTGATGGTTAGTTTCCTTGGAGAACTGGCTATGTGGTGACCAATAGTTATGGTTGGTAGTTTGATTTAAGGTTAGTTGTTCATTATTAATGTGATTTGGATTTTGTTTTCGAAATGGCAATTGTAGCAAGAATGATGTCCCCTTAAGCCCAGAAATAACTTTCCCAGATCCTGGATCCTGCTAGTAGAGTTGGGTATGTTCTTGGTGTTCTAGCCATAGTGTGAGAGTGAAAGGTTGTGCTTGCAAAAGTTTATACAAAACTACCAGGTGAATTGTGACGTATGTGAGGGAAGGTACTCCGCAGAATGAGAGTAGGAAAGGCGTCAAACTTCACATGTGTGTGCGCTTTGTGCTCAAAAATTGTCCACGTGGTTGTTGTTGATGTATGGACCCTGCGTGGTCCAAGACTCCAGTGTGTATTGACAAGTGTAGGAGACACTTGGTTATTGTTGTAATCTGTCTGGTTTAGTAGGCTGATCGGGTGCAGACAACAAGTTGGTGTGTAAGTTAAATGAGTAAGAGAAATTTTTCGACTGAGATTTGGCGAGTCCTATGTGTAGCAGGACAGACCCTTTGACCAGTTGGGAGTAAAATTTGCAGGTCAAATTTTGCTTGCAAATGTGGGAGACTGAGAAAGAGGAATAGCTGCATGAGCGAAAGGGCCATCAGTGAAAATCCGTAAGATCTCTGAAGCGATTGTGTTACCTTCCTGTAGTAAAACAGCCAATTTGTTTTTGGTTTGATTTTTGGTTAGTGCTTGCAATAATTTGCATTTTTTTTTTGTGAATTGGAGTTTAGGAGGATGAGTGAGTCGCAAGACTGTCAGCCGCTGTACATGAGAGTGTGATGTCATTAGAGCCGTGCCGGGTTAGGTCGGTTAGCGACAAGGGTCGCGCACGGATTGGCAGCCGTCCATGAGAGGCAATTGGTTGAGAAAGCAGGCAAAGAGAATCTTGGGAGTGAAAGTCATTTCCTGATTTGATTCAAATACACAAAAGACAGAAAAGATGACATTTTTCAAAGCATTTAAGAGTGCCATGAAGGGAGATACATTAATGTGACAGTGGGGGTGTCTACCGGAAAATTCTCTGGCTTCTATTGTGATGGAGGAGTGAGGTGTTGCGCCATGTCTTTGGTTAAAGCAGTGGTGCAAATTAACAGAGAAACAGGGAGCTTTAGTGTTTCCAGAGCATGAACGTTTAATATGAGAATTTTGGATCAGTTGCGGATGGCGTTGTATGAGACAAGGCCCCTTCTGAGACTAGCACAATTTGAGGCATTAGCGGTTTGGGAGCTCATGGCAAGACAGCAGTAAGAGATAAAGTTTCAAAGGAGAATAAAAGGTGGAGAAGTCTTTAGCAGAAGAGAGATGGGATTGGGAACAGAAGAAGTGGAGAACAGTGACATTGCAGGACGTTAAGTTGTTTCCTGCTATCACAGAGGAAGAGGATGCAGAAGGGAAAGAGGAGACTAGCAAAAGTGATAAGAGTTCATCGGGGAATAAAAAGAAAAAAAAGGCTTATGTAGTAGAAGACGACTCAGATGTCGAAGATCTCATTACTCAGATGCTGAGGGACCGACATCCACCATAAGTGGTGCATGAAGGGGGGGGGGAATTGAGTACTAGTTCTGCTCCAACTGCCCCAGCACAAGTGTCAGGGACGGCGGGACCAACGCAAACAGATAATGGACAGGTACAAGGGGTAGAGCTGAGTACTCCTAATGCATTGACTACTTCGGTAGTCCAAGCGCAGATGCATCCACCACCAGTACAGAGAATTTATCCAGAGATACCAATTCTTGAGACAACTTCGAACTTGGTGGTTCACACGGAGCAAGTGGTTCCGAGACCATTGTTAGTCCAGACTGAGCCGACTGATATTGATGCCTCAGGCACAGCCACGGGGTTTGCCGAAGTTTACACCAATGACAGGGACACAGTCAGATGTGACTCCAGTGATGAATCAGAGCTTTGCAGTAGCCCTTCCACAGAATGCGGGTGTCAGAGCAGCTCCAGATGCAATATCGCTGCCGATTACTGTTGGTCCAGCGGTACCATTATTTTCGCAGAAGAAGCTGATCACAGGAGAGCAAGGCGAAATGTCACAGAGCCTCGTGAGGAGGGGAGTAAGAGAACATGTTCAAGTAGTTTCGTCTATGGGTCAGACCTGTGATGGATCTAGGTCATTAATGGATCTTAGTCCACCGCAAACTCCAGGCGCAGTGGTACAACAGGTTCCATTGTCAAATACAAGTAATATTACATTACATGGATTGACAGCACAACAGTTGAATGAGTGGCTAGACAGTCTGAATACTCCACAGAATGTGTCCAAGGATGAAGAGCAGATTGATCGCATGAGGATGGCTACAGAAATAACTGAATTATTCGAGGGATCAATGGGAGTGAATAGGTTAGAATCCTATACTGAAGAAGAGCTGAGATACTTATGTCTGAGAATCACGAGAGAGGTGGGCAAGAAACATCAGAGATTTGCAGACTTGGCAGAAAAACATGACATAGAAATTGGGAAAACGAAGCATCTGAAAAGAAGCTTCAGGTTAGATTTTGAAGCGAAGCATTTTGAACATATGAGATCAGCTGGAATGAAAGCAAATCTCAAGGAACTACTACAGAGTGCTCAGATTTGGAGAGCATTAGAAAAGTGGGATGGTAGGTGGGCGAAGAAGAAGGATAAACGGAAACAAGATTTACAAGAAGGGTTTGAAAGTGTTCAGAAAGAAAAGGATCCGGTGAACATTTTGCCAATGAGGAAAATTCCAGGAGAGCAGTTTGTTTATGTTCCTTGGTGCAGGAGTGAAATTCTGTCTTTCACAAATGATTATCCGAAGCGGGGGGAGAAACCAGTTGAATGGTATCAGCAGACAGATTTGTGAAGCTTTCAAAATGCCTGTTGGAAGACTTGAATACTCTGTTGGAGATAGTGGTTCCAGCTGATTTGTGGGTTGAATGTAAGAGGGCAGTAGATTGGCCAACAAGTGACCCAGAAAGGGACAGAGTTACAGGTGCACTATCACCTGAAATAATGTAACATTATTATGAGGTGATTGAGTTCCTGAAGACGAGAATTTAGCCAAAGAGTATTGATTGGCAGAGAACTGACAGGACAGTGCTGTAGGTAAAGGAGTCTATTACATGCTTACTATGAGAGATTGTTGAAAGCGTTCAAGGAGAACAGTGGTAAGGAAGATATCAAGCCGAAAGACATGTTTCATTTTGTGTTTAGGTTTGTGGAAGGACTGAGACCTGAAATAGGTCAGATGATTAAGAGTCACTTGATTTGTTGGCAAGCAAGCCGATTGATGAGGTGTTGCAGTATGCGAAATACTGTAGTGACGAGATTGAGTTGAAGTAGAAAAAGTTGAAGGAGAAAGTAATGGTGATGCAGATTAAGGCAGCTCAAGCAGGAGTGCAGGGAGCTTTTGTGCAGTAGATACCGCAGCAGCAGCGAACTGTTATGTTCCAGCCTCAGGTGAGAGGTAGGGGATGTGGAGTCCATATGAATCACGGACCGGATTTGAGTACTGTAGTGGTTCAGAATGATGTGCAAGGGATGAAGATGCTACCGTGTTACATTTGCGGAGCTGTGGGACATTGGAAGCAGGAGTGTCCGACAATGGTGCAGGAAGGTGTTCAGCAAAATGGTGATGTATATACATTTCAAAATGTGAAAATCCCAAGAATGAGAGGTCTTAATTCAAATTTTCAGAATAACATGAATCAGGTGCAGAAATTGCAACCCATTCAGCAGGTGCAAATGTCTTGTGTGCAAATGACACAGTTGCAACCAATACAGCAGCAAGTTCCTATGGTACCTAGACAGCAAATGCAGATACCTCAAGCCCCGATGGAACAGCAACAGATGATGATTACTCTGCACGTCACAGGTCAGAGACAAGACATAAGTAATGACACAGTGCACCAATTCCCATTACATAGCAAGAATGAAATAAATGGTGAATGGATGAGTGATAGTTCGGATGAGGAGCCATGTATGCTTGCAGCATCATTAGAGGTAGAGAAGCTTTTGTGAGAGGGAAGGTGATGGGTCATAAGGTCTCATTTTTAGTGGATACAGGAGCAACATGCTTCACACTGAGGAGTGGAGAAGTTCTGAATTTACCTTTTTCTGGAAGAACAGTTCAGGTCGTGGGGATAGCGAATAAGCATTTGACAAATCCGATCAGAGATCCAGTGCCGGTTGAGATTGGTAACTTCCAGGGACGGCATAAGTTTGTAGTATGTGATTCAAGTCCAGTATCCTTACTGGGAAGGGACTTATTGTGCAAGACCAAAGGCTTGATTACTTGTCCAACCACTGGAACAGAGATTCAGACGAATAGTGATGATGATGAAGAACTCCAGAAACTGAGAATGAAACTACCAGTGAGGAGTACCCGTTGACTGAGTTTTTCCAGATGTTTACAATAAAAGAGCTTCATGCAGATTTGCAGGGAACAGTACAGGAAAACGTGTGGGACCTGACAGGTAAGGAAGTGGGTCTGATCAAGGGAGTGGAGCCAATTAAGGTCACCTTGAAGCCAAACGTAGTGTTTCCGCAACTTCCACAGTACAGTATGGCACAAGATGTTCTAATGAAGGTGCCACAAATAATTGGAGATTTCCTGAAACAAGGGGTTTTGAAAGAAGTGCTGAGTAGCCCAGGTAATTCACCGATAATGGGTCTGAAGAAACCTTGTGGAAAAGTACAAATTGTACAGGATTTGCGACAGGTGAATGACATGGTGGACAAGTGTTGTCCTGGGGTGCAAAATCCAGCAGTAATAATGTTCCAAACTCCATGCGATGCCGAATGGTTCATAGTGGTTGAATTGTCACAAGCTTTCTTTTCTGTGCCTCTTCATGAGGATAGTCAGTTTCTCTTTAGTTTCAAATTCCTAGACAGAGTCTACCAGCTGGTGCAGGCTTCCTCAAGGGTACACGGAGTCTCCGTCCTTGTTTAATCAGATTCTGAAAATGGATTTGGAGTCATTGGAACTACCGTACCAATCGACTCTGGTGCAATACATTGAGACTTACTGACTGCATCCAAAACAAGGGACGAGTGTAAGTACGACTCAATTGCCCTGTTGAATCACTTGGGAAAATTTGGACATAAGGCGTCATCTTTAAAATTGCAGTATTGTCAGAAGTCAGTGAAATATCTGGGACACCAAATTGAAAAAGGGTCAAGAAGGATTTCCAGAGAAAGGATTACAATGATATTGCAAAGAAGTCCCCTGACTTCACAGAGATGTCAGAATGTCTTTTGGAATGGTAGTTTATTGTCACCAGTGGATTCCAAATTTTGCCGAGACTGCCAAACCATTGAAGCAGCTGACACACAAGGATGTTACAGATCCCATTACATTAGACCAGGACCAGATGAAAGCGTTTACCGAGTTGAGAGAGTTTGTGCACAGCTCCAGTGTTGGGAATGCCTGATTACACAAAGCCATTCACATTGTTTTGTCATGAACGTGATGCTTGTTCTTTGTCTGTCTTGACACAGGTCCATGGAGGTCCTTTTCGGCCAGTAGCTTATTTTTCAGCTACCTTGGACCCAGTTGCAGGAGCCTTACCGGGTTGTTTGCGTGCAGTTGCCGCTTTTGGTCAAAGCCATTCACAATGTGAGAGAATAGTGATGGGATACCCTCTGAAGGTAATGGTACCTCACTTAGTTGAGATTTTACTGACAAGGAAGAAAACACAATACTTGACGGGTGCCAGACTGACAAGGTAGGAGACGAGCATTTTAGGTGCTCTAAATGTAACATTGAAAAGATGTACAGTGCTGAACCTGGCAAAATTACTTCCAAGTGATTCTGTTGAAATCGAAAAGGAAGAAGACATTGAGCATGATTGTCTTGAGGTAACAGTTGTGCAACAAACCAAGACCAGATTTCAGGGATACACGATTGGAAGAAAATTACCAAATTGTTTTTGTTGATGGTTCATGTCTCAGAGAAGGTACAGGAACATTGAAAGCAGGTTATGCCGTGTGCACAATTACAAGTACTTTAAAGCTTCTTTGCTTCGAGGCGTATATTCTGCACACGTAGCAGAACTGGTAGCTCTTACTTGAGCGTGCCATGTATCTGCTAGACTGAGAGTCACTATCTATACAGATAGCCAATATGGATTTGGAATTGTTCATGATTTTGGTCAATTATGGTCTCAAAGAGGTTTTCTGCTCTCTATTGGTTCACCAGTAAGAAACGGCGACAGGATAAAGGAATTGCTGTACGCAATACAGTTGCCTGAAGAAAACGCTGTGCTGAAATGCAGTGCACATCTAAAATCACAGGACTATGTGTCTCTGGGAAATGGATATGCGGATCAAGTCGCAAGGTTTTGCGCACTGAACTGAATATCGTTAAAAGACAAATGGGAGTTGATGTCTGAGGAAGACAACATGTACAGGGTTTGCATTAAGGGTGATTGACACAATGGAAGAATTGAAAACATTGCAGAGTAATGTTGACAAGGAAGAAAATAAATTGTGGTTGAAGATGAAGTGCGTCCAGAGGCAGGATAAGCTATAGGTATCAGAAGAGGGTCAAATGGTTTTGCCAAATAGTTTGCTGTCACAAATGGCAAGATACTATCATGGTCAGGCACATATTGGGAGGGATGCCATGGTTCGACTGTTCAAAATTGATTGGTTTAATCCCAAGTCTAGACAGGCAGAAGAAGTAGTATGCCATTGCTGCATTTTCTGTCACCAACTAAATGCGGGGAAAGGGACCGTGGTGAATTTGAGCCACACCAGAAGAGCAGAAGGTCCATTCAGCAGAATGCAACTGGATTTCACTGAGATGCCTGTGTGTGGAGGTTTGAAATATGTGTAGGTGATTATGTGCATTTTTAGTCACTGGATTGAAGCGTACCCCAAAAGAAGAAATGATAGCCTCACAGTAGCGAAGTTGTTGCTTAGAGAGTTGATACCACGTTTCAGATTCCCAATCTATTTAGAATCCGATACGGGAACGCACTTCAATAACGAGGTGTTCAAACATTTATGTGCAGCACAAAACATTGAGCAGAAGTTGTTGTGTAGCTCCCGCCCTGAAGCATCAGGACTAGTTGAACAGATGAATGGTACTTTGAAATCAAGAATTGCTAAGATGTGTGCAGCTACGAATCTGAAATGGCCAGATGCAATGCCTTTGGTATTGATGTCAACGAGAAATACAACTGACAAGAAGACAGGACTGTCGCCCCATGAGATTCTTATTGGCAGAGCAATGAGACTGCCAGCAGTTCTAGACAATGCACTTGTCAATATTACAGATGATATGGTGTTGGACTACTGAAAGGGTCTGGCTGATGTAGTTCGCTCTTTCTCTCAGCAGGTGGAGGCCACTACCCTGCCACCAATTCACGAACCAGGACAAAACCTGAGAGCTGGCGATTGGGTCGTTGTCTGAAAACATGTTTGCAAGAAGTGTTTGGAGCCACGTTGGAGAGGGCCTTACCAGGTGATTCTAAACTACGACAGCTGTGAAGTGTGCAGGACTCCCAAACTGGATTCATGCAAGTAACACGAAGAAAGTGGCATGTCCACTGGATCATGAAGAAATGTTGTTGAGAGCACCAACAACTGTGAAACAAGTTGCACCAGAAAAGGAGCCAAGAGAGCCTGAAATCGAACAAGAGCCTGTGGAAAATGGTTCTATCACCCCTGTAAGAGACTAAAGTACAAAATTACAGGAGGGTGCAGAAGAATCAATCTCAACAGATATAGCAGGAGAGCCTAGATCAGCAGGGGTTCTCCCAGAAGCAGACGGTACTGAGAAGCAAACAGAACAAATGCCAGACCAAGGAGGAGAAGGAGTCGAGACGAATCAAAGTCAAAGTGATCTGACTCCTCCTGAGCCTGTTGCAGGTCCATCAAGAGAAAACGCCACAGAGAAAGAGAACGAGAAGAATCCAATGCTGAAAAGAATATTGACAGAAGGATCGAGAAAAGGAGATAACTGGCCTGAATCGCAAATAGAGAAAAGAAAGGAAGTGGTTATAAATGAAACAATAGAAGAAGTAGATACTACGAGAAAGGAAGAAATGGTGAATTGAGTGGTGATCGAAAGTTGAAGAGGAAGAGAATAGCAAGTCGAAGATACGCAGGTCCTGAATGGGCGTATGCAACTACTAATTAATGGCAACACAAATTTGTCTTTGTTTTGATGGAGAGGGTCTGAGTCAGTATTTTGATGCAACCTGAAGGTGATTAAGGAGCTGAACTGTTGAACCAATTTGAAAATATTTTGAGACAAGAGACTGTTGAAAACAAACTGGAAAATACATTAATAACCTGATTTGACATTGAAAACCGGATGTGACAAGCTGCAAACTGATTTTTGACAAAGGACAAGGGGTTCCTGGATGCAAAACTTAACTGTGAAAGAAGAATTTTTCATTTTTCATTTTTGCTGCATTTTATAAAAGTTACTTCTGCTTTCTGATTCTTTACAGATCATGGCTGAGTTAAATAATCAAATTAGGGATGCTAGTTGCTGTAAATATATGCGCGTTGGGTTGGCAATTATGTATGGGATTTTGGTTATAGTGGTGATTGTGGGAATGTCTGTTCTTGATACGAAGGGAGCCAATTGCACTTCTGCGTCTGAGACTACTACACTAACAGCTTTGGAGAAGTTTAAGCTAGATGAGAACTATTTGCATGACTTTATTAATGTTCAAGAGAACTTTCTTCTAATGTCTTCTATCGCTTGTTGAGCGAGTACGTTGAGACAATGGATGCAAGGGGTTGTCTTCTGTGTACGTAAATTGCTTTGTCAGTTGAGGAAGGAGTTACATACCACAGTCTTCCACGAACCTACGGAATAAGTTGAAGTCTGCTACTAACAAGGTACTATGAGATCAGGGGTGTATCCAGTATTTTTATTCTAACCGTGATGTAGTGTTCTCGTTTGTTCCTATTCGGTATTTGAGTAGAGTAGCTAAGGATCATGATCTAGTATTGGTAAGAGGATTCTTTGAGCGTACACTAACATTTGGGACTGCATATGCTCATAAAAATAATCTTACATGCTTCCTTACACCTTTAGAGAAGAGCTTCTTAGGTCATACTGATGACAGGAGAAAGGCATTATAAGAGAAATTAGACAAAGGCTTAGAGAAAAGGACTTACAAGAATGATTATGCTTACACTGCAATTAAGACGCAAGGGAGATTAGCTTTAGATGCATTACACGTCGAGAAGCTTTGTATATATAGGCCAAAATCACGCACTGACACTATTTGTGGGTACGAGTGAATGTAGGCATGTGTGTTTGTTTCAGAGTAAGTGGAATTTTATGTTGAATGGTCAGGACCCTGAAATTCCGGGAATTTATTATATTTGTGGACTTAATACTTATTACCGTCTTCCAAGAGGATAGTATGGGACATGTTATTTGGGGATAGTATTCCCAAAGATTTATCAGATAGATGACTTGAAAAAGTTTCCAAAATTTACTGAATTACATCATAAGTGACAGAGGAGGGAATCCTCTTCTGCAGTAGTGGGAGATATATTTGGTGCAGTGATTCCTTCATTGGGAGTCATCCTGAACTCGATTAAGATACGAAAGTTGTCTACTATTGTGGATAACATGCTGACAAATTTTACAGGGGCAATACTCCTGATAGATACTGAATTGGCTGCGGATAAAGCTAGGACTCTTCAAAATCGTCTTGTTTCAGACATCCTTCTAGCGAAGGATGGCAGAGTCTGTAAAATGATTAATTCTGGGCATTGTTGTTTTTACATTCCTAACAATAGTAAGGAAATAAGAGACTTACTTACTAATCTGACTAACTCAAGTAAAGATTTGAAAGAATTAAAGGAACCAGGTGTTTGGGAGAAAGTTGGAAAGGGATTTGTTTCAGTGGGAAATTGGCTTAGTAATATTGGGAATGGGGTATTAAAAATAATTCAGGGGATATTAATTGTGATTGCTTGCATTTAAGGATTATGGGGCTCATGTAAATTATGTCAAAAGATTAAATTAAGAAGGACTAAAAATAATCAGAGGAGGGAAGAACAAAACAGGGAAAGAATGTATAGGGAATATTTGAGAAGACAAAATGCTGAAGAAACTGAGCTGTGAAACTATTTAGTCATCAGAGGAGGGATTGTTAACGCAAATGTCTTGATTAAAAATTATTAATTATTGTTTATGTATTTTGAATTATTTAGTAGAAAAATGAATAATGTAGAAAATAATGTGCATGTTTGAAATTGTGACCTCAGAGGATGGCCACCAGTATTCAGACAGTATTGAGAAGAAGACTAACTTATACGTATATAAAGAAAATTTATTAAAATAATATAGTAATGTGACATATTGAAGGATATAGCCTATGTTTTATAAATTGTAGGCCTTAACTTAGCGAATGTCTTGGCCTAGTCTTACCAGGCCTCATGCAGAAGCTGTATTCCTAGCATTCAATGAAAATGCTGACAAGCAGAACTAACCGTGAACTGCTCATTGTTTAATAAAATTTGTTTAGCTGATACCTTTGCATGAACCGGACAGGAGATGATGGAACTAGAAATGTAACAAATAGTGTGTAAAGCGCTCTGAGTGTACTTTCCCAGGACTCGAACAATGGAGACACTGACTGAAGAAGAAGATGCAACATTTTCAATACCTGACGAGCCGGATGATGAGGACATCGTACAGTGAACCAATCAACAACCTGAGAACGGTATAATACTAGAATTCATAGATCTGAATTACGAAAATTATTGGGTAGAGTAAAATTGTGTGATTAATTGACCAATTAGGATTTGGGGGATAGTCTTGGTGATTTTGATATAATGTTGTGACAAAGAGAGAAAGAGAGGGATGGAGATAGATGTTAGGTGCAGATGTTAGAAAGCGAGACCTTATTCAGAAATTGATGTGATGTTGAGGAGAAGAGATTCTGTCATTGGGCTTGTACTCTATTGAGCAGAGCCTGATGTGATGCTGATCGACTGAAGACCTGAAGACGAAGACTGACTTTGTTGCTGATCCATACCGAGGATAGGTAGATGACAATGTGACTGAATTATCTTTTGTGCCTTTTCTTCTAGGTACCAACTGTGCTGTCTAATAGTTTTTCTCTTAGCTAGAATTTTTCCAAATCCATGTTCTAAATTGTTTTTGCATGAAGTCCCACATGCTGATGCTAATCTGGGTTAGGTGAGATATCCTACTCTGTGACTCTGACAACATTTTGAAGACAAATGACTGACGGACTGATTTGCTGAACTCTGCTGCTTATGTTGACATATTTGCCTTGGATTCAACTGATGACATACTAGTGCTCTAGAATATTCTGATGCAAGTTTTGATTAGGTTATGTTATTGGCGGTTACAAATGAATTAATGAGAGAATTGCTTAAATTGAATAAAGTTTGAAATAATCTAATGAGTTAGTATTGTAACAAACAGGGAAATAAAATTACAAAACGTATATTGAGTTGTGGTTATTCATGACTGAAAGGTCATAGTGTGGATTATTAATTGTTGATTAATAACTTGATTAATGGTTATTAAATTTTGTGTACTGATTAATGAGAAGCATTGGTCACATCATAGCTAGAATACTCCATGCGAATCAAAAGGTTCATCGACCTATGCGCGTCCCTTTGTAAGTTTACTTCTTAAGGACCAGGCGCGCTAACAAGGTTAATTGCCCCCTGTAAGGAGATGAGATTTACTTGGGCAGGTGATTTTAATTGGGTCCTGAACTGGCACTTAAAAACCCTCCTAGGCCGGGCCTTAAACCTCACATGGAAATTACATTGAATGGCATGATGGATGACTTGCAATTATTAGAGATATGGCGACACTAATATAGAGTGGAAAATAAAAAAGCTCCTTCCACTCAAAGTACATGAGATCTATAAAGGACTACATTATGAGTTTGGTCACAGTGATGATTTCGACATTTCTAAACATTCGGTATATCTAAACCGCCATTTGTCTGATCAGTTCCCCACTATTTATGAAGATAATCCGTAGGTGACACAGGCCCACGATTGCCTACAGAGGCTGCAGGCATAAACAGTGACAGGATGAGCCTTTCTTGGCCACATTTGAGAAAACAGAGTGGCATTCTTTCAGAACAACTCTGGCACTACTTAGAGCAAAGGCGTAGAGGGGGAATCATATAAAGTGCTATTGAGAAAGGAATCCGTAGTGCAGGCACAAAGGATGCATAAACAGCTGACGCAGACTGAGTTAGAACACAGGCAGGAATACCTAAATGAACAGACTGTTCCATAACCGGATAGCTTGCAAACACAGAGGTGAAGCAGCAGATGGGGAATACCAAGACTGAATAAGGTCAATCCCTCACAGTACAGATAGAGCCTATTCTGTGGGCGTAGGGGAGGGAGTCGGGGGGTGGGAGGATCAGGGAGGTGGGGCAAGTCTGGCGAAATACTACTACGGCTGCCAATAAGAGACAAGCAGCATATGCAGATACTGGCATTACACAAAGATAGAGACCCTCATACAGTGGCTAAAGATCAGATACATTAGGCCTGCTCGGAATATTGGCAGATGGGGTTTGGCCAGATACAGTCTGTCAAACAGGGCGCTCTGAACAATATTTATTGGAGTCGAGGTTGCCACAACTGGGAGCTGAGCAACGTCGGCCCATGGAGAAACCGTTTGAACTGGAAGAGCTTAAAGAAGCATTAGGTGTGATGACTCAGGATCAAATGCTAGGAGCCGACTGGTTCCTAGTCGAACTATACCAGGCGCTGGCTGCCTCAATACAGGGCAGATTATACAAAGTTTTCCTACAGGCAAGGGAACAGGCTGATCTACATCCAAATGAGTGAGAAGTGATGGTCCTCTTCTCCAAGGAAGGCAAAAATCCATCCGATCCGATCTGGCCTCCTACGGGCCTCTGTCGATATAAAATACACACATTAAACTGCTGTGTAAGGCTCTGCCCTCCAGACTGCTAAGAGTGATGAACCCACTGGTGCACTCAGACCAGACAGGTTTTTATCCCTGAAGTAATGCAATGGACAATATCTGTTGTTTCAATCATGTCCTGCATGCGCTGGAAGCTGCAGGGAAAGATTAGGCTCTAGCGGCCTGGATCTGGAGTGCACCTTTGACACTTGGCTGGCAGCACATGTAGGCTATCTTGTGAGCAATGGACTTTGGCCCCAGCTTCATTAAGTGGGTTCAATTACTGTATACTGACTCAATGGCCAGAGTATATACAGGAATAATCATCTTAAATTCATGGAAGATGGGCAGGGGTACTAGATAGGGCTGCCCGTCTTAAGTGCTTTCTTTTTGCTTGCAGTGAAGCCACTGGCCTGTAGGTTGAGGTCACAACTCAGGCCCTGTGGTGTTAAACTTGCAAACACGATCTGTGTGGAGTCAATGTATGCAGATGATACCCTGGTGAGTCTACATGATCCAGTGTGATCAAAATCTCTCCTCTTAACCATTAAAGTTACCAAAACTAAGTTTTTGCGGAGAGGGGCCAGCCAAGATGGCTGGGTGGATGTGATCCACGATGTCTCCACAGCAATGATGGAGATTATCAATGCTATCCAACTTCTACATATCTGATTGGGGTCACTAAACCCCAGAGCGGAATGAGGAGACTGTGAGGAGCATTTATATCCAACCATTGGCTGTCAAAATGCCGGATGGGTGGAGATTGCACTGCAGCGAGTGCTTCTACCAACAGTGGAAGGCCCGGACTATAGCACTCCACGACAGACTCACTGCCGGAGCCCCTCCCACCGGACACTGAGAACCCAAGTTTACAACCGACACCTCTCTCGGCACCCAGCTGCATCAGTGGACTCACCGGGGAGGACAGTGCGGCCCTTGTTGAGATCTGGAGACCTGGGAGGTTCCTTGAGAGGGAGGGCAGCATGGGTTCTGGGACTAGTCACTGCATTGCAAATCCCCTTGGGCAGGCCGAAGAGCTGGCTGCCAGAGACTGGGCATGTGTCTGTCCTTAAGATGGTGACCCCGAGAAGTTGACTAAGATAGCGGGGGCACTGGGAAGCTCTATTGGCCCAATACTAGTTTACCTTGAAATGGGATAACAACCACCTACACACAATATTCTCTTCACTGCCCTTTCCGTAATAGATTCTGGCTGCGCTTCACGTGGGCCTAATCCCTGACTTTATAATGGTGGCAGTTGGGGAAGAATAATAATGCACACAAGGAGGCCTGCATGTCACCGCATGCATTGACCTAATTCCAACACCACCCCATATCGCCTCACCCTAGAACACATGTTGTTTGAAAGATTAACTACAAGGGTAACACGCCTCCTTTTGCATGCCGCTGGGGATGGTCTCTCACCAGCAGCGCCGGCCTTTCCCCTAAGAAGCCTGAGGAACTCCTCACCTACACAACCCACATTAAGGAGAGACGAAGCAGGGTGCTGCACCTGTACGTGGCCACAGTACGTTCCCTCCCTATTACAGCACTATAGCGTCTGTGGAGAACCAATCTGCAACACCTAACTGCGAAATTAGATAATGGTTGGTGGTCACAGGCTCCCTGGGCTTCCATTAAGCATAATGGGGAGAAACCTTCGCGAATATGTGCAGGGGCTGGAATGCTTATGAAGTATAATCAGGGCCTTCAGTGGATGACCACACGACAGGTTCATCCTCTCAACAACGCTCCTCTGCCTCGAGACTACGACACCCCGCTAACAGCGACACCTCTCCATGGATTACTTTGTCACCCTCTCACACACTTGTGCATCAGAGGCCTCCTATTCCCAGTGGGATCTTACTGGGGTACTTTGCACCTTTATGCCTCCAAAGGAGCACCAAACCAATACGGTGTCCAGATATTTTACACCAGTGAAGACATGGGACACCCCCATAAGGGACTCGCCTGGATACAGCCATGACCCTCACAGAAGAAGATTTCCTTCACTCACTCGGAGACTTCAAACAAGAATTGTGGGAGGAACTGAAGAGTGACCTGAATGCCACATTGCAGGCCCTCAAATCCGACATAAATGGTGAACTGAAAACGTGGCAGCAAGATGTAGACTCTGTTGTGGCCAGAACTCTAAATCTCAACACTAAGGTGCAGGGGCTAGACCGTCAAACTAGACACATGGAATACTCAACTCACCTACTCCAGGAAAAGCTCCAAACCACTATCCTAAAATGTGAAGACCTGGAAAACAGAGGCAGGTGAGACACTGTCCACATCTGTAACCTGGAAGAGGGAGTGGAGGGCCCAGACCTGGAGGCCTTTGTTACATGTCTATTCTCAGAACTGCTTGGACCCTGACAATTGAAGATCAGGATCAACAGGGTGCATCGAGTGGGCCCACAACCGCTTAGAGGGGGCAGGCACCAGTGTCACATACTGGTAAAGCTACACTCCTTCGAGATGAAGGAAGCAATTTTACAAGCAGTACGGAAAAAGGGCACAATTAAATGCTCTCTTTTAAGATATTGCACCTGTGACCCTGGTATGTTGACAGCAATTCGGTCCAGTCAACGATAAACTTAGACAAGACCAAATTAGGTATTGTTGGACCTACCCGTTCGGTCTTGAATTTGACTATCAGAACAAATCCCACCATTTCACTGATCTCGTGGAGATCGCGGCACTTTTAGGAATTTCCCTTTGAGGCCTTCACCAGATCGTGAAGAGTCCAAGTAACTCCCACAGCAACCTCACAAGAGGCCACAACAAGGACAGTAGCTCTCCCATAGGCATTCTCGCCCTCAGAAGAAAAGATGATCTACAGAATATATGGTGCCTGGAGTACACAGCGATCCTACAGTTGAAGATTGGGCAGGAACCAGTTCGTCACATCAGCAACCACTGAAGAGGGGCCCACATTTGGAATAGACACAGGGCCTTTGACCACCGCTATGGAGGAGGGTGTTTCCTCAAGACTATTATGGTCTCTGTGATGGCAACCCCACAGGCTTCAGCAGTCTTCTCAGATCCGCCAGGATCTGCCTTGATATCTATATGCACTCATTAACGTGCACTAGCGGGCTATGACCGATCTGCCTGAAGTGTTGATTTTTCACATACAACTTATTGGTTTCTCAGGACTAATAGTCCTATTTGTTAAAGTTATGGGGTTTAGATTTGGGTTTTTTTGTTCTTTTTTTTTTCTCAGTTACAGGAGTGGCACAGATTGCCTTTGGCAGAGAGAACCAGGGACATGGGATGGGAGACGATTCAACACCCTTTCATCCTATAACAACACAGGGACAAAGAGATACCATGGGGGTGGGAGTGACAGCATCATAAACTCAGCACAGACTCTCCAAGTAATTTAACATAGATGGTGATCAAAACACTCACATGGAACATTAAGGGGCTTAATTCTCCGGCCAAGCACCAAAAGCTATGGCATTATTTACTTGATCAACGCTATGATGTTGTGGCACTGCAGGAGACCCACCTTTAACAAGCTGAAGAACATAGATTAAGGAATGCTCAATGATATACAAGTCCTCGTACCCACCAAACACAATAGGTAGCCCTCTTTTTCCACTCAAGTTTGAAATTCCAGCCAGAAGGCTGTCAAACCGATAAAGAGGGGGGAATCGTTATGGTAAAGGCATATGTTAATGGGAGAAAATGCACTTTCACATCAGTATACATCCCCAACTCTAACCAAGCCCACTTCACTGAAGCCCTCACATCATTAGGAGGATTTGCGGAATCTTTCTAATGTGAAATTTCAGCCTCACCTGGGATTCAGGGGTAGATACAACCTCACAGGTCACCCACCAGGAGCATCCCTAAAGCTATAAAGAATGCAATTCACTCCCTTGGGTTACGTGTAGCCTGGAGGTCCCTTCACCCAACCTCTAGGGATTACACATTCTTCTCCCACCCACACAGTATATACTCACAATTGGATTATACCTTTTTGAGCCAATCCCTTATCCCTGCTCTATTGATAGCAGTGTTCCACCCTATCTCCCTTTCCGATCATGCACTGTGGTATTGACACTAGAATGGGATGCCCCCCAACAATATACCGCAAATGGTTCTTCCCTGAGTCACTCACTCGAGATCGTCTTTTATGAGATGACCTGTGAAAGCCCATTAGGGAATATTTCCAATTGAATGACTCACAGGACACCTCCCCTTTCAACAACTGAGACACATTCAAAGAGGTAATAAGAGAAATGCATTGTCCTACCCCAAGGCCCCCTCATGTCAATTTTTGGGAGGGACTTCTAGACAACACAGTTCCGGGTGCGACATGGAGTACTCTCCAGAGAGAAATCCCCAGGTTTAACCATTCAATAGGAATGTGAGAGGCACGTTACAAACTTTATCATTGGTACCTCTACCCCACTAAGCTAAAGAGAATTTTCCCAAATACAACAGATCTCTGTTGGAGAGGGAGTGGGTTACTGGATGACTTCTGCCACAAACAGTGTGACTGCTCCACTGTTCGCCCTTTTTGGACTGAAATACTGGTGCAAATTAAAGACATTCTAGGTTACCGATCCTTGATAAAATTGACTGTGTATTTTTGGGACTGCAGCATGACTCAATAAAATGCCAGGCTTCGGGCGCCAGGGCCGCCAAACTTGCAGTGGCAGCAAATTGGAGGAGGAAGGAAGCAACTTCCCTTTCCCAACTGCACACCATTCTATGGCAGACCATTACCATGGAGAGAATGGCAAATATTTTTCTAGACAACTAAAACATTGTTTTTGATACATTTGGGGTCCCTTAGTGACATACCTTTCTTATGGCCTGCCTCTTACTGTATGCCCCACATGTATAGAGGCCATGCACCTTTTCCAATTCTAAAGGAGCGGGCTAACCCTGGAATCGCAGGTCATCATCACACGCACACCCCACCGGGGTCTCACATCTCCTCTGCCCAGACCATTTGTCACTATTTAAGCATCAGATTGTGCTACAGCCCTTTTACCTTCATTACAGTTTTTGTTTGGGGGAGGGGTTATGAGGAGACATAACTGTTTCTGAATGTGTCACAAAGGACAACATGTCAAGGAAAATCTGCATTTTTCATTAGCTACTTCCCTTCACAGATAAACACGGATTACTATATCGGCTCGTTGGTACTGATTGTAAGCAGTGTTTTCCATTGTACTTTCCTGTCTGTATAAACCAATACAAACAAATTTGACAGAAACCCCCTCCTCTTGGAGGAACTGAGAGACTTTCCCATGATGTCAGGTCTACACACAAATAGTCCTAAACCTAAATTCTTCTCCCTAGGTGAATTGATACACTAATGTGAACCTCCTCCAGGAGCTGGGACAGCAATGGGAGAGAGATAAATTATGCTACCAGGCGATCTAAGAGCGAGCTGTACTTTAGCTCGGTGTGGTTTAAATGTGGGGAACTTAATGGAGGGCTTGAGAGGTTCTGTTGCATTCTGGACAACTCTACCACCTTCAACAATGGAACATATACCCCTGGCAAAAATGGTGTTCCTACTGCGCTGCCTGTACGTGCTGACAAATGTGGTGTGCCCAATTCACTCGGCTGGACAAATTACTGTGCACACCAGCGTGGGTGGAGAAAGTGAGTAAAGCTGGATACTTTAAAGCTTCTATGGTCTCATGAGGGCTGGGTCTGCCCGACTTGTTTCTGTACTGAAAATCAGCTCCACATACAGTGAGCTAGATTGATGACAGCCCCAACTGGGAGAAATCTCTTTTGGTGGGCACACATGGCTCATTTACCTTTGAATAAGCATGTCTGGTGGGTAGGGGCACACCTAAAGACTTCCCATACCTCATTCGCTGAATTGCAGATGTGTGACACATTTGTTTGTAAAATATTTTGCAAGGCCCACCTTTGAGGAGGATATGCCACGGTGGTTATTAAATCTATGTCACAGTCTACGGAAAGATATGAATTATACGGGATGGCGAGAGGGGGACTGAACATGCACAAGACCTATACCTGAATAATGGATAACTATCGTTTGCACAGGCGCACTTTGGATTGAGACGTAGGCAAGAACACACCCCAGGGGGACTTGTGCCTTGTTCCCAAACAAACCAGAGGACCATACAGCTCTACAGCAGATACAGGGTGCTGACCGCCCAGACGAACTGACTGCATCAAAATGGAAGAGGGCAAATTAACAATTCATGCCCTCATAGAGAACAAGCTCTCAGGGAGACTGCCTCCTGGGAGACTTGGTTCCCCTTTGGTACGTTTGAGGAATTGCCAAGGTCAAATTTCAATTGTTACAATAAGGACATGGCTTATACCCATCCCTACCTCGCTAAATCACTTGCTATTCAAGGAGAAAATGTAATTGAGGTAAGCATACACTGTAAATAGATCGATTGCTGCTTGCATGGTAACTCGAGTAAACAATGCTCTAAATGAAGTGCCATCCTGTTTTTTTGCCGCTGACAGTCACCACAGATCCAAGAGTTAAGTACTACTGTAGTCTGTACTTTGTGCAGGGAGTGTCACATATGACCAAGGACTGGACCTTGATCCTTCACACTCTCTTCTCACCCTGCTCTCTTGGCAGCACCATTTCCGTACATGCTCTGGTCTTCTATGTGCACTGATGGCACAATCTTACCTCTCTAATCCACTTGTTTACAATCCTCTTTTTTTCCTCGTGGCCTGAAACTTGGGCTAGCAAGGTCTGAACGCTTGCACTCCACTGGATCTTTGAATCCAGGTCCCCCGAATTAGCGCGTCTCAGAGTCAAAGCTTGGCTTGTTGTCCTACTTGGTCACTTGTGCAATTTCCTATAAAACCAGCTCTCAGTTTGTTCTGCTTAATTATAGGTGACATGCCTGCAATCTCTTTAAAAACACTGGAGTTAGGTTTGAACTTCCTTGTTATTTTTGGTTTCATCATTCCACTTCTGTATATTGCATTCGCAACAGTTTCCGGTTTTACTTCAAGAATCATACTTGTGGGTTTGCTTATTTTCTGCAAATATCTTTCAGTCTCCTTTGGAGAATTTACTTTCATTACCCCTTTTCCTTCTCATATTCCCAAAATATCGTTTTAGGTCTAGATTTGAGACAGCTTTAATTGTATTGCCAATAATACGTTACCGGACGGTTCATCAACCAAGCTGCTAACAATCATATATTCATGTGATGTGCATCAAAAGTAAAAAGGGTTCTCTGCCAGTTCTAAGTGCAAACAAAACGCAACCACAGTTGATGGTTTTTGTTTTTTTAATGTAAAATTGTATTGCAATCGTTTGGCTGCAAGTTTGGGTTTGTCACAACTAGACGAAGTAGTTTGTCGAATCTTGTTTTATCATGTTCTTTAAGTAGCCTTTTATCTGCACCTCATCTAGCCTTGGTTTCAAGAGCTTTTTCAGCCACATGTTCTCTGCTGTTCGTGTTAGGTTTTTCTAGCAGGCCAAATAGCTGTAAAGCCTCAGAGAATACAAAAGGCGTACATTCGCCTATTTTCTTTCTACGCTCTTGTATCAGTGGACTCCTTAAGTGTTCATGTTTGTGTTGAAATTACAAGCTGCCATCAAGCCTCAAATTATTCGTACATTCCCTTGCACATGGTTGGTGATCTGTAGCTACCACAGTAATTTAGTGTTGCATTTCTGCGAACTTGATGTCTTTTTTTGCTCCCTCAAACATTTTTGGTAATTAATGCGGTGTATCCAGTCTGGACCCCAAGACATTCTAAGTGGTTCATACACCATTCAAAACACATTCCATTGAGGGAACTGGTTAGGGTCAGCCCATTCTTTTTTGAATTTTGAGCCAAAGCCCCAATAGGACCTCTTTGCTGCCATCACATACGCTTATGCCCTCGCTCCCAGTGGTCATACAGCATACTTATTAGGTACATACTTAAACCTTTTTAAGACATATGTTCAATGGATGGTTTGTGGGCCCCATTACTAATTGGAGGGTAACCTAAATGAGCATTAAAAGTAGTCGTTCTCGTCCGTTTGATCTGGGCCTTTAGTCTTCCAGGGCTCAGGAAACAATCAATTCCAGTTGGCTATTTCTGCACACACCACTGATTTCCCTTCCCGTCTAGCAAATATTGTAGCAACCGATTTGTTTTAAAAATACTATTGCAAATCAATGCATTTCTATATATATATATATATATATATATATATATATATATATGTACGCCTCTTTTTTGAGCTAGGCTCCATTTTATACTACAAACGTTAATGGTAGCTTTCAATGATTGATTGATTTAATATTTATTAAAATGATCATATTATCCCACCTGGATAATTATGTAATGGTTACAGTCAAACTAGGTTGCCTGTGTAATGGTGGGGTTGTCTCGAGAATCTTTTTCCATGATAAAATATACTAAAATCAGCTAATGGGAATCCACAAGCACAAGCAGTTCTCCTTCATTTGTTACTGAGGTTTAGGAACATGAATTGCAGGATCAGTGTGTGCCATACCGGTTTCTGGGATATACAAGATTCATGTTCCCCCATTCTCCTACATTTGGTTTAAAGTCACCTCATGTGCATGTCCTTTCCGTGCAATTTCTTTTTACTTTTATCAAGCTCATGCAAGATATTTTCTTATAGCTTATTCAATTCAGCCCAGAGGTGGATGGGAAATGTACTTTACGTTCATCAGCACAATCTGTGCCACCATTCCACGCATCCCTAAAACCACCACCGGAGGAAGATCTTTCACCTACCTCATAGCCAAGAGCTGGAAAAACCTACCCACACACCTCAAAGTCCATCACTCACCATATTCAGGAAGAACCTCAAGAAAAGGCTCTTCGAATGAGACCCAGACCCATCACCAGCGCCTTAAGACCCTCACGTGTGAGTAGTTGTGCTTTATAAAAACTGATTCATTGGTTGAGCAGTAGGTAACAGCAGCACAAAACTACTCATAAAAGTGTCCTTTCAGTAAGGTCTCATAGAACTGTGGTTGATGCAATCCTTGTAGTTTCGATTTATTTTTGTTCAATGCTCATTTTAACATCAAATACTAATATAATTAAGCAAAGTCCTGCTTCTGGGTCATCTAATCACGTATTCCCTGCTAATCCAATTCAAACATCTATATTCTTTTCTTGAAGAACCATCTAATGAGAGATTAACAGTTCTTTCACAAGTTAAAGCCCTGATGAACAGCAGACCTTTGTTGCACTACTACTGAAAAAAAGTCCCTTAATGTAGATGATCCCCACCTCATCATTATCCTACTTCTGTAAAATACTGGAAAAGCTTGGATCCCAGCAACTCCAGAGATTTCCTGGAAAAAAAGATTCGATTTTTGGAAGGGCTTTAGGGCCAGCGTTAGCACAGAGAAAGTGGTGCTCTCAGTTACAGGTACCCTTTAAAGACTGGGGGGAATGGTGGTGTCTGCATCCTTCATTTGTGTGCCTCTATGCAGCATTTGCAACCATCAACCACGCCTCTCATTAAAACCTTAAAATAGACAAGCATCCTAGGCCAGGTATTAAAGTGTTGTCAATCCTTTCTTATTAACAGAGCTCAGGCTGTCATCACTTACCTTCTTTAGGTCTAACCCCAGTTTAGTAAAATGAGGTGCTCCCCAAGGTCCTACACACTCACTATTGCTTTTCAATCTATACATATGCCCCCATTAGCTATAATTTTACATCAATATGGGCCATACTTTTCCATGTATACAAACACAGTCTACCTTCATCATCTGTAGCCATCAGAATAATTATACATCAAAACACCACCCATGACAGCCTCAAGAATTGCCTAGCAATTACTCAACTGAAGATGTCTGCCAAATTTCTGAAGCTGAATCCACGAAAAAATGTAGTGCTACTTAGCCCCTCTTTTTTGGTCAATAAAAGATGATCGCTTGGGCCTCATCAATGGGCCCTTGGCTGACCTCTTTAAATGATTTAATAAATGTAGTGCTTTTTCGTTATTTTTCGCAGTAATTTGAACATTTAGACACAAAGATAGCAAGCCCCTTCGTCCTTCAGCTCAAAGTTTTAAAGAAAATCCTCACTTATCTAGAAGCTGACTTCCAAATAGTAGTTATGAGTGCACTGACCCAGTCAAGACTGGACCATGCTATTTGAGGCTGCTTAGCTTCTTCTAACTAAATGATGTGAAATGTCCAACTTGTGTAAATCACAGCAGCTGTCTTTCTAGAAAGCTGGACCATGCTGTACCATATTACGGTCATCTTAAGATCACACCCATCATAGGACCACCTCACTGAACGTAAAAGAATTAAAAACCATGACAATTTTGTACAAGGTCATTTAAGAAAGTTCACCAACAGTTTTGCCATCCAAATGTTCGTGGTAAAATCCTACTAGAAACTTGACTGGCAACGTATTCCTTCTCTGTGCTTCCAGGTCAAACACTGCCTCCTATAGTGACAAAGCACTCTCCATAGCTGGTGAAACATTTTACAACTAACTACCTCTAACCCTTTGATCTGAAACCTGCTTTATACATTTCGAAAACACCTGGAGACGTGGCTTTCTAAATCAATAAAGGTATATATCCCCAGTTATTAGGTTGTGTTAGTCTTACCGCTCCAATAGGCTTAGGCATAAGGGCACTTTACAAATACCTCATAAAATAAAAATCTATTTTCAATAACATATTCTCCTTTCATTTAAACGGTTAGTATAGTCAGGCGTTCAGTGAAGTGATCTAACGCTGTGAAATTTAACTTTAATTAAAGCTCTTTAGGGGAGCTATGCCATCTTCTACATTACTATGAAAACTTACTGATAGCACACGATGAAGAACCACTTTCTTCTACTTGTTACCTGGCAGCATTAGGATATGCTGCAGCCAGTCAGGAGACCACCTAAAACACGTAATGTCCAGTTACCAACAGATAGAACATTGCATTGTCTTAGTCTTATAGGTCCTGTGAATGTTGAACTCTTGCCAAGTTATAATTTTGAGGATTCTCAGAAAGTTCACAAGATCACACCTGCCTTCCCTTTGCCATTGTTCCTGCAAAGTTCCATGACAGTTCATCATCCTGGCCACCTAATGATGTCAGAGCGCGATGACATCATTAGAGGCCACCATTGCGCTGGAAGACATTTGCTTCCAGCGCAAGGATGGAGAAACACAGCAAAGGCAAAGGTCGCTCCCCTAAGGGGGCATAATGTTTATTGCCGTTTCTGCCTCTTTAGGGGCAGATGAGCCTCTTATTTTTAGGCCAATCTGCCACCAAGGGGGGGCAGAAGCCACAGGAACGCCAGGGATTATTTGTTTTTTGTGTGGGGGAGACGGCCCCTTGGAGAAGGGTAGCCCCCACAAAGTGGGCACAGCACTGTTGGGATTGGCCTATTTTTTTTTTTAGGCCCATCTGCCCCTAAGGGGGGCAGAAACCACTTAGCGCCATGGATTTATTTTTAGTTTGGGATTTTTGTTTGTGTAGAAGGGGCGGTCCCTTGGAGAAGAGTCACCTCCCCAAAGGGGGCACACAACTGTTAGGCCGATCTGCCCCAAGGGGAAGCAGAAATGGCTATGTTGTTTTAGGCCCATCTAGAAACCACTTAGCACCAGGGATCTCTTGTGTGTGTTGTGTGTGTGTGGGGGGGGGGGGGGGAGGGGGCAACCCCTTGGGCAAGGGTCACGCCCTCCCACCCCCCACACTAAAGGGGGCACAGTACTGATGGCCATTTCTGTCCCCCTTGGGGGGCAGATCGGTCTAGTTTTTTTTAGGTCCAGAGACCACTAGACACCAGGGAACATTTCTTAATATTTATGGCGGGTGTTTGTCAACTGGCGAAATATTTGCATTTGTGATTATAACAGTTGATTTCTCCTTTTTGTTCTAGTTCCAAGCTTTTGCTTCCTTTGCTGTGACTTCTTGCTCTTTTGGCAGTGGTTGACCTGCAGTTTGAGCAGTTGCATGTTTTAGGTGAGAAAAAACTATTTACCTCAAAGGAGTATTGTTGCCATGCATGAATGACTTTTGTAAGTGGTGTACTAAATGCAGGATTGTTTGTGAAATTGTCCTCTGATTTGTGTACAATGATATTTGTTTTGTCTTATATCTAATTTTCTTTTCTTCTTTTTAGTGGGAATGTCATTAGTGATTGCTGTGTCTGTGCAGACTAGTTGCTGGCGAGTCTAGCGTTTTCAGGCAACTGAGTGGTATAGTTTTTGAGTACAGAGCTCTTTGTGATAAAGCCACACTTTGTTTATCACTTATTTTAGACAGTGCTGATTGTTGTTGGCAATCCATTTGTTGTTAGAAAGGAACATAGCTAGCCGCAGGGTGACTGCTCGGCAGGTTGTTAGCATGCCGTTTGAGTCGTCTTCTGGTCAGGATTATGAGGCTGACTCTGCATCTGAGGCAGAGACGGAAGAGAGAGATTCTTGCAGTGAATTTTCTGTCCAAGAGTAATCTTCTGATGAAGAAGCCACTTTCAGTGCATATGAAGGGCCTGTATTAGAGGAGGACACTGATGTTCCAATAGTGCAGCAGCCTGGGGCTGAAAGGTTTCCCAACGGAAGACCTGAACTCTGGGTTGCCCCAAACATGCAGCAGCCACAGTTGCCTGCCTTTATTGGTCTTTCCAGGATGTAGAGTGAATACAGAAAACTTTTTGACTGCCAATTTCTTTGAGTTATATATGGACGATGTATTTTTGGAAGAGATTGTTGAGCAGACTAATTTGTATGTGGAGCAATATTTGAGGGACAACGCTGCCAGACTTAGGCCACAGTCTACAGCTACCCAGTGGGTCCTCACAAATCTGGAAGAGATGAAAAGGTTCTTGGGTTTGACATTTTTGATGGGATTAATAAGGAAGTCGTCAGTGGCTTCTTATTGGTCTACTAGTCCCTTGATGGCAACGGCTATATTTCCTGCAACCATGACTCGTAATCGGTATTAGCTTCTTCTTCGGATGCTGCATTTTGTTGACAGTGCTTTAGCCTTGCCACGAGATCACTCTGATTATGATTTTTTTTAAAGATTAGGTCTATCCTTGATCACTTTGTAGATCGGTTTTCAGAGGACTATGTTCCAGGCAAATAATTAAATGTGGGCAAGACTTTGTTCCTGTTCAAGGGTCGTTTGGTTTTCAGGCAGTACATTCCTAGCAAGAGGGCACAGTATGGAATTAAATTGTGCATGCTGTGTGAAAGTAGTAAAGGATATGTTTATAATTTCCAGGTCTACACTGGTAGGGATTCCAGTATTGACCTCCCTGGTTGTCCACCCAGTTTTGGAGTTAGTGAGAAAATTGTGTGGAAACTTGGTAGACTGTTTAACAAAGGTCACCATTTGTATGTAGATAACTTCTACACTGGAGTGCAGTTGATCAAGGAGTTGTTCAGTGTGGACACTGTTGCTTGTGGCACAATCCGCTCTAACCGGAAAGACTATCCAAGGGACCTTGTCTGTATATATATATAAAAAAAAAAAAAAAAACTTGAGAAGGGACAGGGCAGTGCCTTGCGGAATGATGAGCTGCTAGCTCTGAAATCTGCAGACAGGAGGGATGTCCACATGCTAACTACTGTCCATGATGAGTACTTCACCTGTGGCTGTTTGGGGTCAAGCTGCTGAAGTGTGCAAACCTGTGTGCATTTTAGACTACAATAAGAACATGGGTGTTGTTGATAGAGTAGATCAGACGTTGGAACCTTACACTGCTGTTCGTAAGTCTTATGTTTGGTATAAAAAGTTGGCAATCCATTTGTTTAATTTAGCAACTTGTAATGCTTTTGTTGTGTTCAAGGATTGTTCCCCTGAATCAAGGATGAAATTTGTTAAATTTCAAGAGTCTGTGATGGAGAGCCTTCTTGAGGTGGATCATGCAAGAGTAGCAGTGGTGGAGGATGTGGCTAGATTTAAAGATCACCACTTTCCTGATCAGATTCCTCCCACTCCCAAAATAGACTTTCCTGCTAAGAAATGTAGAGTCTGTGCCCAAAGAGGTATCTGGAGGGAGACTCAGATATACTGCACTGATTGTCCTTCAAATCTTAGGCTGTGTGTGGTCAGCTGTTTCAGGAGATACCACACCAAAAAAAACTTATAGGAACTACGATGAGCTTTAACTGCCTGTTTTATATTTTCATATGTTCAGTTTCATGGTTGGCATTACTGTCATGTATTTAGTTAGAGCTTTTGTATTTGTAGTTTTCTACTTATTTATAATTAGTAGTTTCTTTGTTGTTTTAAAAAAAAAAAGGGATGGCGGTGTGCATGGAGTGGCGCTTGGCTGGCAGTGTAAATAGTGACTGGCTAGCAGTATGTTGCAGTGGCCAACAGCAAAACGCCAGACCACACACTCCCATCAGCTGATGTTATTGCTGTGTCAGGCATGTGGGTGGATGAAAGTGATGGGCCCTTAAATGGCGCTGTTAATGTGAGTGCTGTAATGTGCTGGGCCTGCAGCTGGTGGCTTGAATTGACTTGTACATGTTGTGTATGAAAGGTGTGTAAAAGGACTGTAAAGTGCGGTTGGTGCCTTGTCGCGGCTTTACAGCTCAGGAGCTATGAGTCATTGTTCAGTTTTTTGACCTTTCAGTTATTAACAGTGCATTTCATTTTTGTGAAATTTCTTGTTAAGAAAATTTGATCTACTAAACCATCACTCACCCTCGTGCCAAATCCAACCAGTATGTGTGCTAAAAATGAAAAAACCTGCTCAGCTGTAATCAGACGTCGAAGCACACCCGTGACATGCTAGGTGTCTCTGGTGGGACCCCGATGATGAAGCATGCCACCAACTTGGTTGGTCGGTGTGGGGTCTTTTTTAACATAACTCAAGTGTGTTTCTTTTCACAAATTTTGTGTTTGGAACATCACAGAAGGATGTGGACACACCAAAATGATTATTAGAAAACTACCTGTTTTTCCAGGGGTGTGGGGGGGCACCTGCATTTATGGTCCCTGGTGCGGCGGTCATCTAGGCAAACCTACCAAACCCAGACCTTTTTTAAAACTAGACACCCAGAGGAATCCAGGCAGGTGTGGCTTTAGTGGATCACCCAGCATTTTACCCATATTCCCTGCAAACCCCACAATTTGCTTAAAAAGCATATTTTGCTCACTTTTCTTTATAAGATCACTGCGCTAGCCACCGCCCCCCCCTGCAAAAACAGGTAGTTTTGTAATAGCTCATATTGATGTGTCCACATTGAGTTTTGGGGCATTTCCTGTCGCGGACACTAGACCTACCCACACAAGTGAGGTAACATTTTTATCAGTAGACCTGGGGAAATGCTTGGTAGAAGGAAGTTTGTGGCTCCCCTCAGATTCCAGAACTTTCCATCAACGAAATATGAGGAAAAAGTGTTTTTTTGGGCCAAATTTTGAGGTTTGCAAAGGGTTATGTATAACAGAACCTGGCGAGAGCCCCCACAAGTCACTCTATTCTGAATTCCCCTAGGTGTCTAATTTTCAGAAATGTCCAGGTTTGGTAGGTTTCCCTAGGTGCCGGCTGAACTAGAGGCCAAAACCCACAGCTAGGCACTTTGCAAAAAACAGGTATGTTTTCTTCGGGGAAAATGTGATGTATCCACATTGTGTTTTGGCGCATTTCATGTCGTGGGCACTGGGCCTACCCACACAAGTGAGGTACCATTTTGTCAGAAGACTTGGGGGAATACTGGGTGGAAGGAAATGTGTAGCTCCTCTCAGATTCCTGAACTTTGTTACCGAAATGTGAGGAAAAAGTGGGTTTTTTTCTTTTACCAAATTTTGAGGTTTGCAAAGGATTCTGGGTAACAGAACCTGGTGAGAGCCCCACAAGTCACCCCATCCTGGATTCCCTTAGGTGTCTAGTTTTGACAAATGCACAGGTTTGGTAGGTTTCCCTAGGTGCGAGCTGAGCTAGAGGCCGAAATCCCCAGGTAGGAACTTTCCAAAAAACACATCAGAATTCAATGTAAAAATGTGATGTGTCCATGTTGTGTTTCCTGTCGCGAGCATTAGGCCTACCCACACAAGTGCGGTACCTTTTTTATCAGGAGACTTGGGGGAACACAGAATAGAAGAACAAGTGTTATTGCCCCTTGTCTTTCTCTACATTCTTTCCTTGCAAATGTAAGACAGTGTGTAAAAAAGACGTCTGTTTGAGAAATGTCCTGTAATTCACATGCTAGCATGGGGAACCCGGAATTCAGAGATGTGCAAATAACCACTGATTCTCAACACCTCATCTTGTGCCCATTTTGGAAATACAAAGGTTTCCTTGATACCTATTTTTGACTCTATTTTACCAAATAAATTGCTGTATGCCCAGTATACAATGAAAACCGATTGCAAGGTGCAGCTCATTTATTGGCTCTGGGTACCTAGGGTTCTTGATGAACCTACAAGCCCTATATATCCCTGCAACCAGAAGAGTCCAGCAGATGTACCTGTGTATTGCTTTTGAAAATCTGACATGGCAGGAAAAAGTTACGGAGTAAAAAGTGGAGAGAAATGGCTTTTTTTCACCTCAATTTTTTTTTTTTTTTGTTCTGCTGTTATGTAGGAAAACCTTGTAGAATCTACACAAATGACCACTTGCTGAATTCAGAATTGTGTCTACTTTTCAGATTTGTTTAGCTGTCCGGGATCCAGCACTGGTTTCACACCCACACAAAAAATTGTAAAATAGTAACAGTAAAATGCCAAAATTGTGTTGTAAATTTGTGGTTTTCTGATTCCAGTCTGCCTGTTCCTGAAAGCTGGGAAGGTGGTGGTTGTAGCACAGCAAGCCTTTTGTTGATGCCATTTTCAGGAGGGGCGTGGGGGGAAATACACATGCTTTCTTCTTTTTTCCCGGTTTTTCAAAACTACAACATTTTCGCTGTATTTTGGCTAATTTCTTGGTCCCCTCCACGGGAACCCACAAACTCTGGGTACCTCTATAATCCCTAGGATGTTGGAATAAAAGGACGCACATTTGGCGTGGGTAGCTTATGTGGACAAAAAAGTTATGAGGGCCTAAGTGCGGACTGTCCCAAATAGCCAAAAAAAGGCTTGGCACCTGAAGGGGGAAAAGGTTTTTTTTGCTGTCTTCATTGATTTTGTTTCCCACTAGAAAATACTCATCCTACGTGTTTGCTGATAAAAGTTTGACTTAATGAATAAATATTACAGTGTAGATTTAATAATGGATTAATTTAAGTAGAGGGGATCAGAATATCTAAAGTCACTAATTGTTTCTCTGTCCATCACTTAATTTTGCAAATTATCTTTTTATAAATACCAAGTGCATAGCTCCTTGAGAAGAAAAAGTTGATTTCCAACATTTTCTCGGTAAAGGGATTCAACTTCCAATTCACTTGAAATGAAATGTTTGAGATCCAATCCTGATGAAGGCAACAAGTTTATTTAGAGGACTGCCAAACAAAATTGTCAGTCCTCACTGACATCATTGTGAACAGACAAGACGCATAGTAACAACAATGTTTGACTGAGGAGTACATGCAACAACCGTATACAATTTTTTAAATGGAGAATTACATCCTGGAGCTCAGAGTAAAAATGATTTCACGGACACTTCATTGATACGCTGGAATATATGACAGAAATCAATGAGGAGCCTGCGTGACAGAAGGATATAAAATCTGCATTAATAAGGCATCATGTAAAAGCAAAAATAGAAATGAACTGTGTGCACTACACGAAAAGTAAATACGGATGTTTTTCATTTATACAGGTCTTACATGAAGCCAGGTAATACATATATTTTTCTAAACATTAGTCATGCCGTTTGATTGTAAGCAGTGTGCACAAACAACTGATTACAACTGCATTTGTGGGACGAAATGAGAACGATAAACAGGATGCGTCAGATTTTCAAATATGGAGAAAAATATTAACAAAAACAAAAACACAACTTATTTACCAATGGATGATGACTTCTGACTGATTATTCATTTAGTCTGTACAGATGTCAAGATTTTCTCTAGCTCCTCTCACTGTAGTCTGAAATATTTAATACTAAATGACATTTACAGTTTCACTTTGTCCTCAATGATCTACGTTTTTGTAGTTTCTTTTGTAACCCATTCACTTAACTTAAATCACCTGGCTATCTGCTAAACATACAAGATGGTTTGGCATACCATTTTCTACACAATATGACATACTCCCTATTTACAACTTCTTGGTTGTTCTATGAAACTTCACCGGCATATGTCAATATTGCTGAATTCTATCCTTGGTCCTGACCGCAGTTGGGAGATTACTTTTTGTTTCAGCTTCCATATATTGCTTTTGAATTCCTGTAGCAGTTATTTGCAATATCCCTGTTGGAAATGGCCCTTTTTGCAGGGTTATCCCCAAACTTTTTGCCTTCTTCCTCCTATTTTTTTAGGTCTGTTTTTGCTGGTTTATTGTCTGTGGCCACTTAACCACTGATAATCAGTGCTAAAGTGCAAGTGCTCCCTCTAGAAATTGTACTGTTGATTGGTTTATCCATGACTGGCATATTTGATTTACTAGTAAAGTGCACTAGAGGTTCTCAGGGCCTGTAAATCAAATTCTACTAGTGGGCCTGCAGCACTGGTTGTGCCACCCACATTAGTAGCCCTGTAAACATGACTCAGGCCTGGCATTGCAGTGTCTGTGCACAGTTTCAAACTGCCAATTCGACTTGGCAAGTGTACCCACTTGCCAGGCCTCAACCTTCTCTTTTACTACATGTAAGGCACCCCTAAGTTAGGCCATAGGTAGCCCCATGGGCAGGGTGCAGTGTATTTTTAAAGTAGGACATATACTAGTGTGTTTTATATGTCCTAACAGTGAAATACAGCCGAATTCGGTTTTCAATGTGCAAGGCCTATCTCTCTTATAGGTTAACATAGGGGCTGCCTTTAAACATCCTTAAAGCGCAAATTCTCTGAGAGCAGATAAAAATCAGGAGTTTAGGGTCTCTGAGCTCACAATTTAAAAATACATCTTTTAGTGAAGTTGGTTTTTAGATTGTTAGTTTGAAAATGCCACTTTTGGAAAGTAGGCATTTTCTTGCTTAATCCATTGCCTGTTTGTGGATTCCCCGTCTGGGTCAGTTTGACAGTTGGGATGTTCACACCTCTCCTCTAGACAGTGAAACAAAGGGGGCTGGGGTGTAGCCTGCATATCTTCATTAGCCATCTGTGCTGGAGGGGGGGAGTGGTCACTCACACCTGAAAGGACTGTGCTTGCCCTCACACAATGCTGTCTCTGACCCCCTGGTGAGTGTCTGGGGCCTGGCCGGGACAAGGAAAGATCTTGCAAACACTTGAGACTTTGCTTTGAAGTTTGCCAACTTCAAAGCCAGAACTGGGTATAAGAAGAAGACCCAAAAGCCCAGACTTTTAGAATATTTCTGGAATCAAGAGGAACCTCTGCCCAGGAGAAGAGCTGAAGGAAGAGTACTGTCCCTTTGCTGGACTGGACTGCAGTTGCTGCTTCTGCCTGAAAAGAGTGCATAGGGTGAACTTTGCTGTGTGTCCTGCTTGAGAAAATTCTCCAAGGGCTTGGAGTAGAGCTTGCCTCCTATTGGAAGTCTCAGGGATACCAAAGACTTCAGTTTCCTCGACCTGCAGCACTTGGAACTGTGTGTTTTGTGCGTGTTCAAGAGGAGAACCAACGTGCCACCGCCAACGACGCCGGCCTGCACCTTGACCTGCCGACGCCACACTGAATTGCATTGCTTCACTTCGCACCGCGACCCTGGTCTCACCAACGCTGTCATCGGACAACTTCACCGAGCCGCTGCTTGCACCGCGACCTGTGGGGCCCGCACTCCGGCATTGTCTGCTCACACCGCTGCCTGGGCATCCCCCATGACGCTCCTGCTGACACCGGCGCCGCTGCCTGCACCTTGGCCTGTGGACACCGCTCGTGAGGTACACAAAGCACAGTCCCGTCGCGCACTGCAGCCCCGGTCCACCGACGCCAGCACCATTGACTCCTGTGTCAGCACCAGGCATCCTGCCTGCACCGTGGCCTGTGGACACCGCTCATGAGGGTCATGAAGCACCCACCCCGTCCCGCACCACTGGCTTTGGCCTACCGACAACAGCGCTTCAGCATCAACGCTGCTGCCTGCACCGTGACCTGTGGACACCGCACGTTGCACCGCCCGCTTCACACTGCAAGCCCTGGCCTCACCGACGCCACTGGGTGCCGCCACTGCATGCACCGTGACCTGTGGGCACAGCGCGTCGCATCGTTCAGCTTCGCACCGCAGCACCGACTCCATCCACGCCGGCACACCTGACTTCATCAGGCTGGAGTTCGATCCGCAACGCGTGTGACCTCAAGGGCCCGACGACTCCTGCACCAACTCCGGAACCGACAACGCAACATCAGCAACGCCGCTCTCCGGAGCTCACCGCGAGGATCACGATTCCCTGCATATCCAAGGTACTGTTTGCGGGTCTTCCCGACACCGTAGCTAGCTCACAATGCCGCGGACAGCCTCAACAGTTGGTTTTGCTGATCACGATGCCGTAATAGCCCCAGGTGGCGCTATCGACTTCAAGGAACTGCATTTTTGAGTAAATCTTGCAGAATTCATATTTTTATTACTGTATGTTGGATTCTTATATTTGGGCTTGTTTTATATAGATAAATATTGGCTATTTTTCAAAAACTGGTGTGGTGTCCGATTGTAGTGTTTTCACTTATTACTGTGTGTTTTGTGCAAATGCTTTACACATTGCTTCTGAGATAAGCCTGACTTCTCGTGCCAAGCTACCATGGGGTGTGCAGGGTTTATCTGAGCAGGTATCTCTCTTATCCTGACTAGAGTGAGGGTCCCTACTTGGACAGGGTGCAAACCGACTGCCAACTAGAGACCCAATTTCTAACAATCCCACTTGACTATCTTTAGCAGGCTACTTAATTGTTTAAGCCTTTGCATAATAGTAATCAGGGGTTCACAGCAAAAAGACTGCCCTCTAATTAGTTGTTGTCACTGGTGTCAACCAAATACTAAGTTTTCTAACAACTATGCAGTTTTTTTAAACATTTTTTTTTAGTTTTAACCAATACAGAAGGCTCATCTGGACTTATTTAATTATCAACTTCACATTGTATATATAGGAGCAACTTTACAAGAACCATGTCATTCAATTTTGTTATATCCACTTACTATGTTGCATACAGTACTCCTAGCATCCATTGGTAACCTTCAGTCCCAATACACAATAAACAACTCACCCCATATTTATATACTTATTGATTTGGATGCATGTATTACTAATATATTTATCTTATTACACTCTTTACTCTATTTTGGTTGTCCTTGCATTATTCCTGAGGGGTACAAGGTGAGTATGTAATGTTAGTGTATCTGCTAGTGTGTATTGTGTTGGGGTGGGGGTTTTGTGTGTTGCATGTGTGTGTGCCACTCTCTTTTTCCTCCCCCCCCTTCCCTGTGTGCTAGGCGGCATTACTCACTGTGGTCCTCTTCGCTGGCATTGGTGTTCGTGGTGGAGCAAAATGTAGAAGAGTATGGGGAACACATGCAACTCGGGCTCCATGGTGGCGTGATTCTTCCTTGAGTCTCCAGAGGTGAGTTGTTTCCCTTCTGTGCAGTGTTTCTGCCAGGCTTTTGATGTCGTTGGTACAACCCCGGAAAAGGTGGCGCATTGGTGTGTCATTATACAGTGGGTGGAACACTGTCTTCCACCTGGCTATAGGTGGTTACAGCTGTGGTGCCTGTTAATTTCGCCCTGGTGGTCGGGGTGTGTTAAAGTGGCTGTCTGTCTGAGCAGTTTCCGCCGTGTTCATAATTTTTTATTTATTACCACCGGCCTGTTAGCGGTATTGCCGCCACTATATCACCAACCGCCAGGGTTGTAATGAGGGCCTTAGTCATGAATTTTCTCTGGAATAATATAATTCGTGCAGCAGTTTTTTTTTATGGCAAGTACATTTCAGGAGCTTAACATGGACTATTGAAAGTAATGATTATAAATCCACAGGTGGGACTAATAGATCTTTTCAGTGCAATCTGTGGAAAATACGAATAAACTATTAGTGGGATAGTGTGCAAGTAAATATGGAAAGCATTTTTTATGATAATAATAGCAGAATAAGCCATGTATTAATTATTGTTGCCACGTGGTCCACTCACCCACACTCAATGGCTTTTTAACAAATCAGTAAAATGTTACATCTGCGAAATCCAGAAAATAATAAAGGAAGGCTAGAAGATTCTCACGTCAGGTGGTCTCCCCTTTGATCAACCTCTACATGCCTACAAGACAGCCACCAACATATATGAAATGGTGGTCCACAGATGACCCCAGCTGAGGACACCACCTAACAAACAAGTGATGTTATGGCAAAGGACCCCCCCTCATCAGGCCAACACCCATGCGGGAAATGTAGTGTTTGTCAGTTTACACGAAAAACAACTACCCTGGACCTAGGTCTGAAAACCCCTTGGGAATTGAAATCCCTCACACATTGCAACAGCAAAAATGTGGTTTACATGATCCAATGTCCCTGTCGATTAAAGTACATTGGGATGACACTCCCATTGCCAATTTAAGAACGTTAGGGCCAATCTGAGTGCCAGAGATTTTCTCATCCGGAGATGTGATCTGTCCAACCCTATGTCTGCCACACAATTAAAGTTCCCCCCGATCAGTAAGGACTGAGTAATGTAATGCGCCAAAATTCCCGATAAATTAGCAACAAAGGGGTCTTCTGTGTTTGGTGCATAAATGTTAATGAGGGTCAAGTCCCTGCCCTCTAGCCGCCCACGTACTGATGCATATCTCCCCTCCGGGTCCATCACATGCGCCACATGCTGGAAGGGAACTCCCGCGCTCACCCATATAAGGACCCCTCTTGCAAATGCAGAGTATGTTGTATGATATACCTGGCCTCACCATCTGCATTGCAGCGCCCTCCCCTCCTGCGCAGTGCCTCTTGGAGAAATGCTATATGTATGCCTCTCCTGTTCAAACATAAGAATACATTATATATCTTCGACATGGTGTGCATACCTCTGATATTCCAGGAAATTATCCTACACCGCATTTGCCGGGCCATGTAGTGCACTGTAAGTGTAGGTGTCCCTGCCCTCTTACTGTTTTCTCAGTTTGTGTGTCCCCGGGACCCGTACCATTGTAGTATATTTTGGTATTGATGCAATCTTTTGAACCCCCAATAACTCAACTTCCCAGCTTTCAACCAACCCCCCCCACAGCCCCCAAACAGGACAAATCAATCAAAGCCCCCCTGTCTAAACCAGGCCGCATTTGACTAAAAAGCGTGGACTGTTCCTCTTAACATGCACGTTCAAGCAGCTTAGGACTGTAGCTCGAGCCCCTAGTATGAAACCCCACCCAGGAGCTTGTGACAGGCTAAGAAGTGCCGCTCCCAGTTATGTTAATTTACTCATTTCTGCCCCCAAGCAACGGTAGTGTAGTGTCCTCAGAGCCCCCCAAAATGTGACACCGGCTTCTACGGCAGCATATTCAAACATTAAAGGATATCATCTGCAGTTCTAGGAGTAACATGAGGCAACAGGGTGCTAGAAGTACTCGATCTATTTGAGGCGAGTCCAACTCAGACTCTTCTGTATGGGCTTCTCATGTCGAAAGCAGGGATCCAGCATCAGAGCTCTTCATATGAGTCACTGCCTCCACTGCTCACCTCCTTTCCTTTTGAGATTCCTCACCAGAGGGAGTGATCTTACTCTGCAGTTAAATCCCCCTCTTTCTCCGACATCCCATAGAATGCTGTGGTGTCTGCGTTCCACTTGGTCCTGGCTGCGGATGGGTGTCAATCCAATTCCAGACCTCTTGAGGGGAGCTGAAGAGTACCTTTCCATCAACTGCCACTTTTGAGACACACTGGGAATATCATTCCGTATTGCACCCCCATTTGCCACAGTTGCATTTTTGCATTGTGAAAAGTAGATCAGCGCTTTTGAACTTCAAGGAAAATTCCAGGAAGATGCTCCCTTTACCATTATCTACTATCCAATCTCCCGGTCGATGGGCCTGAGCCAGAATACAGTCACGATCTTTGTAGAAAAGCAGTTTAGCCACGACCAGCAGCAGCAGAGCCCCCAGCCAGGGCAGACTGCCCGGTACCCTGTGCGCCCGCTCCAAAGTGAAGAAGGAGAATTCCTGGAGAATCTTAGCTCGAATAACGTTTTCTAAGTAATCTATCATGTTACCCCCTTCTACATGCTCCGGCAGACCCATCAGTCTGATATTATTGCATCAAGATCTATTTTCTGCATCCTCAGCTCGCATTTCTAAGGCCTTCAATTTTGCTTCTATGGTAGTTAGTCAAGTGGTTAGGTCAGTCACCAGTGGGGGTATTCCCGCCGCCTCCCATTCTGCGGCAGTAACTTGCTCTGCCAATCAACAATCATCTCTAAGAAGATTCAGGTCTGCCCCCAGAATGTCTATTTTGGTCTCCAACGCCCCACTCGTGGCTGTTATTGCTTGAATTATATCTCACAGTTTTGGACCCTGCTGTGCAGTCTCTCCCAGTTTTGGTTCCTCATCTGCCGGTGAGGTAGTGTCCTTTCTCGCTGCCTTCGCCATTATGCCCTCTCTGGGACTTGAGCAATTTGCCCTTCAATTGTACTTCCAACGCTACAGCAGTTCCTCTTCTCCCCCAGGCTTCACATTATTCGGGTCTTCCGCCCACTTTTCCCTCTCTTGTCAGCACTCCAGGACTATGCACACAAGTCTTACGTACAGAGACCAGGCTGAGGTGCCCCAGGGTCGGCCCACTCCTTCTTGCCAAAGGTGCCTTCTCTAAGCCTCCTTCTCCATCACCTGTCTTCAGTCAGCAACCATCCTCTCCTGGCCATGTCCCATAACCAAGGAGAACCTCAATCAGGCGTAGTGCATTCAGCTCCCCCAGCTGCACCGCCCTCAGACCAGGGAAACCAAGTCACTGTCAGCAACACTCCAGCCTCCTCATTTGACTAACAGGATGGGGGTTGGGGGGAGGGCGGGTACAAGGGTCCTCCAGTCCAGGTCTCCAAGTTCACTCAGGGAGGATGGAGGAGTGGGACAAACCCTCCCCCTGCTCGTGACACCACTCCCCCATGCTCAGGCCGAGGGGGGGGGGGGCGGGGGCCAAAGCCTCCCACTACTCGTGACACCACTCCCCCACGCTCAGGCCTGGGGGTTGAGGGAATCACCCTCTTGTCACTGTCTCCGTACCCCCACCATGTGCGCGATCTCCGCTGCCGCCCTCAACTACTTCACCGCTGCAGTTTCCGTCTTCTAATTTCCACTCCGCAGCAGTCTCCAACTTCCAGCAAGACCGCTCAGCTGCTCTGCTGAGTTCTGAGCAGAGCCTCCATGATTCCTTAACGCGAGTGTACGGCCCTGACCCTCTCACCTTGATGGATCGGGCACGCTCACCTCCGCCTGCCGCTCTTTGGGCCTGATGAGGCCTCTCTCCAGCTTCGCCAACGCACCCTGCCTGTAAGGGCCCCACCATCAGGTCATCTGCAGGTCCTTGCCACTTCCGCCGCTCTTCCAGGCCTCAATCAGCTCCAGCCTCAGGTGCCACGGCTGCCATCTTGTGCCACCTCGTCCGCTCCAGTGCCACAGCGTGGCCCTCTCAGTCTCTTGCGTCCTGTCGCAACTACAGGGGGGCCCTCTTACTCCTTCAAGTCTCCCACTGCCCCAGGTGTGTTTAGAGGCCATTGGCACTTCAGGATGTCAGTGTGTTGGGGCTCGTGAGTTCCTCAGTCAACCGCTGCCGCCATCGGCATCAGGCCACACTCCCCTTACAACTATGCTGTCGGCACCATTGCTTGGAATTTTGGTTGAACAGTCCTTTGTATAGTTATTATCACTTCTGGATGTAACCTTCATTAGAGTTGAGTTTGGTCCACATTTGTTATGAGGCTTGGTTGTTCTTGTATACCAGGAGAACTCCAAGGGCTTTCATGTAGAGATAGAACATTCATGAACACAAAATTTACCCTTAGCGGTTGCAACAGATAAAAGGGGCAGATTTCGAGAAGCTCATCTGAATGAGCAACTAGGTATTTTGAATTAAAAAGCTGCTTCCCGTTCTTCGAGGCCATTATCTTCACCTAAGAATCCACCAAGAATGGAAAATCCAACATCCACTCAGTTGCAAATTCTCTAGAAGCACGCGGTTACCAGGCTATTTTTGAACAGTAATAAAAAAAAGAGTCTGGGATAAAGCAGAACTATACAGACAAATGAGACATTACAGACAGCATAATTTACACACGCACCTACAGGTGAGTTCAGGAATGTTGGATTTAATGTCCCTTAATCTCCTCTGTCCTGAAAGTGCCAACATTTAAGTTTCTGGTGGGCACACATGGCGGAAAAGAGGGACACAATGAGTTACATAAGTGGTAGGAGTAAGGGTCAGAAGGAGAAAGAAGAAGCTGGAGAATGTACAGGCGGTGGTAGAAGAATATGGTGGAGAAGTAGTACTTTAAATGGGCAGGTACTTCTTCTGTTTGAAAGGGAGAGTACTTGCACTTCTCAGCACTGCTGTAATGCATTCAATGGGAGAGTAGAGAAACTTCTCAGGAGCAAACAGGTACTCTAAAGAACAAGTACATAAACTTCTACATTTTCATTTCAAGCAGTAATGAGAAGGATGAACCGATGGTGTGGTATAGGCAAATGAACGATAAAGAAAAGAGGAGGAAGAAAAGAAGAAAGAACTAGGAACAGGAGACTGGAGGTCGGGAGGTACAGGGAGGAACAAGAGGAGAAGAGAAGGCAGATACCAAGGAAGATAAAGAAGAGATGAAGAAGATAGCAATGAAGGGAAGGAAAAGTGCAGCAGAAGGGAAAAGTGTAGGAAGGCAAAGAAAGTGGACTAAAACGAAGATGGGGTGGTGGATGCTCAGATACATGTGTCCATGTGCTATCTGCCCTTAAATTTACATCCCTAAAATAGCAGTCTATTGATTTGCTGAGTTTAAGTAACTAGTTGTCAGCAGTAACTATGTATATACTACTCCTCTTCAATCCAAGCCTACAATTAAACAGAGGTGTTGCTACCTTATTTTTTGTTAAAGCTCTGGCATGATAAAAATTGCATGACAACTTGACAGAGCAATATATGTAGGGATATCAGAAGGTGTACACTGTTTTAAGATGCTTGCATGGTTGCACTAGAGGATGGAGAAATACATGGTCTCAAAGGCAGAATGTGGATTAAAGGTGGGAGAGAGTCTGAAAGTGAATCCAGATATCACCAGTGACATCCATTGCTCAACATTTTTAGCAAGAGCTTTTGATTGTTAGGGCAAGCCTGCGTGAGCAGCATGTGATAGTGCATGCAATCCTGCTTGCAAGACTATGGTTTACTAAACGTGCTTGGTGAAGGCCCATTGCTTACCATTAGTTGGCTTCAATGTCACTCTTCACTACTGCCTCCTAATTGGACAACATAACCAGGCGTCACGTCCTGTTTCTTCTCTGGTGCATGGGCCTAGCTCCCTGCACTGTGACTGAGGTACTCTTTTTTTGTTTGTTTTTTGTTACTGTTGGTTTTTTCCCCCCTCGCCCACCATTTCTCAGTGTTGCTGTCCCCGCCCTTCCTGCAGTCCTTACTTGTACACACACACACCTCCCTTCCCTAATCTTTTTATTGTTGCTTCCTCGGTTTGTTGCTCCTCTCCATTGCTCATTATGCCACTCGTTTCCCTTGTATTTTCATTTTACATTTGACCTGCACTTCAATATCTACCAAACCACAAAAACAAAGTGGTTTACAAAGACTGTGATATTGAGCATGGGACATGGTATAAAAAAGCTGGATTTATTCAGAACAAAGCTGAAGGACAAAGCATTGCAGACCTACATGCAGCAAACAAAGAAGAAAGCGGAATGAGGTGAATAATTGTAACAGTTGTCACATTAACATCTATGCAGAGCTGACTACAAGGGGGCTTGCATCTCTGGACACTGAACTACACCTACCAGAACAACACAACTAAAAACATCGGCCTCAATCTTCTACAGTTAACATAAGTACACAGTAACCTGGCATTATCTTCATCAATGGACAAAACCTGCAAGGACACGGCAACATCTTAGAACTACATTTCTTCCTGGCACTAATAGTCATGCACAACCTCCAGAGAAAGAGGATACAAGAACAAGTCTTTCGCAAATCCAAACGGTCTCACCTATGCGAGATTTATTAGCTCTGACAACGCTATGTAGCATGGCTAATTGTAAAAAGAATTCTATGAATAGGTCAACTCTGGCTATTTTATCTGGATTTTTTCTACCTTCAACCATGCAGCTGTACACCATGGCATAGAAAACAATGACCGTGCCAAACAGCTCTAATATTTGGGTTTTCAATGTTTAATACATGTTGTACAGCTGTGTGGCTGCTTGACTGAACGTTTAAAAAAAAAAAAAAGGCACTATGACGCAGCCCTTTTTTTTCTTCCCTTTTTACACTTTCAGCCATGCTGCACAGCAGGCGAGCTGCTTTACAACATGACTAAAAACACTGGCAATGCCAAGAGGTTTTGCACAGATGCAAACTAATGGTTTTGCCCATGTTTGTTGTCCTGCACTAGGAAAAACTACAAGAGCTCAGTAAAAATGATTTTACACTTGAGACATATAGGGTCTGTAACCAAAGACACCCAGAAGAAGCAAGTTAGCCTCGTTCCCCAGGGGAATTTCAACTAGCGGTCCATTCACCAGTTAGGAGATTGCATCCAATGAGCATCTATCTTGGTCACAGCTGAGTTTTGCGTATTTCTATTGTACTGGATGGTTAAATTTGTCTGTCAAACAGACATGTTTGTTTGGTCATGGCACTGTTAAAGTATACGTAGGTGGCACAAGATTTCAGACTGTGTGAACATCAGTTTGCGATAATGTTTCCTTATTTTATTTCAAGGGAACATGAATATTATTTTTCTTACCTAGTATGTGTCATCTCATTTCAGGCGGTGTAGTGGAAGAGTGGATAGTTTTCAGAAGAAATGTTGGTAACTTCAAGTCTGGACTGGGAGTAGGACAGGGGCTGCAAGGACAGTGGTACTGCCATGCACTATGGAAGAGGCTAGAAGAATACCGAGCTAGGGGAACCCAAAAGGTTATTGTGTGGTGGTACTGAGGAGTCCCACTCAGGGAGATGGCTAGCCAGATAGGGATATAGTGTGCCACTTTTCATGTGGATCCACTCCTAGAAGAAATGAGAAGCATCCGGTTCTCTTCCAACTTAGTTGTAAATGGGATTCAGATATGCTTCCTTTGGACAAATAATATGAACAAAGCTTGTGTTCATTCAATTTCTCCAACAATCGAAATACTGAAAGAATTAAAGTGTTGGACTAAAAGCCAGCTCACCTCAACAAAACATATGAAGAAGATGGAAAAGGGGGGCAGTTTTGAGGATATTTCACTTAGATGTTCCTCTCCATACACACAATAAAACAGCATGATTGTGATTAAATTTACTATTGTTTAAAATGGGGTGTATAGAGCTATGACCATTTGGACAGGATTACGATTGGAAACACTAATTATGGTATGCAAGATTACGTTAGGGAAAACTTGGGATTGTCTATTAGGTTAGCAGGGGAAGCTATTACTAAACCCATTGTAGGGACATCAATATGAATTATCATTCCTCATCAATGGAATGGGTATTAGTTCTACCACAATAGAGCCATGGGACCTGTGCGGGGTACAGGTGACCGTGTACCAGGCATCATATTTGGGCCCACATGAAGGAAAAGTAAATAATGTATGAAGTTTCAAGGCCCATATTGTAGAAAGGTAACTGTCAGGATCTTTCATTTTTTTACGAAAAGTGGCTTAGCTGTAATTTTTTGAGCATATATATGAACATTTGGATGACTTTTTATGGGGGGCCTTTTGGAACAGGGCAAGAATTGCATGTTAGTGAGCAGTGATGTCCTTTTGTGGTATAAAATTCAGGGGCATAAGCAGATATCTAGGGTTATGATTAGAGATCTGGGGCACGGTGTACTAGGATGTTGGCATAGCTATCAGGAGAAGGAGAGCAATGAGAGAAATATGCACTGTAATGGCAATTTGCAAGCATGGTTAGGAAGGACCTCTTGATGGCCTGCTCAATGAACGAGGTAGAAAGTTTAGAATGTGTTTTGAATCATTTTGTGGTTAATGCTACATAGCAGCGGGTCCCAACCTAAGGTCTGCCCTCCCCTCCGCCCCCACCCAACGGTCCGTGATACATTTTCAGGGGGTCAGCAGGCCTAAATTAAAATCAAAATCTAGCACAGTGAGCTATGAACTGCTATCAAAGAGCTGCATGCAAACTGCAAGGCACAAATTAGAAAGTTATGTTTTTTCCCACTCTATTGTTTTCCTTATGCTGCTAAAAATAGGTTTGCTTGCTTAGAAATACATTCTTATTATTAAAGTCAAACCTAACAACTGTGTTATGTTCTGAATCCTGAGTTTGTGCTTCTCCAGACCAAGCACTCTTAGAAAATGCCTATTAGTGTGGATGACATGTGAATCCTACACCCTGTAGTCCCCAGTAAAGTGCTCTGACACCCTATACTGGTATAAGAGGTGCTATAAAACAAAATAATTACAAGTAACAGAGAGGATATGGAGAGAGGAGAGGACCTTATGGTTTTACTTCCTTTACCCTCTACATATTTATGTGAAAAAGCTTTCTGAGATCTTATGTAGCTAAAAAATAAAAACAGAAATCGCTTAGGAAATGTATAATCTGACCTGAGGATTTAGCTTTCCTAAAAAAAACTAAACACTGAAAAGTTTGTCCCCGAGATGAAGAGCCAACCTTCCCTTTAGTAATTTGAGTATTTGTTTGGTGTGTACTTTTTTGCAAATTACTGTTTTAATGTTTGAAATTTAAATCATACAAATTGCTTTTGGGTCCCTCAGCTTCCAGTAGTGATTCAATGGGAGTCCTCTGGAGTTAAAAGGTTGGGAACCACTACCCCAAAGCATGAAAACAGTAACCGTGTGCCTGGAATGCACATGGGTTCAGGAGGTTAGTACTAGTTTGTGGTTAGACAATTACTACAGCACTCATAGAACTGAGTGACAAAGGAAAAGGGGTGGAATGGGGGCCCCATGCGATGCAAGGAATATCTAAGATTTAGGGGCAGATTTATGCAAAGTGGCGCTGCACCGACTGCAGCGCCACTTTCCCTGTGCCCTTTAGCGCCTCCCCCCCCACCACCACCATTTAAAATATGGTGCACCATGGCACGGGGTAGAGGGCAATAGCATCATTCAATATGACGCTATTGATGGACACTGCAGGAGTAGCGCCAAATGTTGGCGCTACTCCTTCAGAGTACATAGGGGCCCATAGCAGCCCCCTTTAAACACCCGCTCTAAGCAAGCATTAAAAGTGCCGAAAATAATAGTGCAAGGAAATCGATAATTTCCTTGCGCCATTTGTTATGGCCCCACCCTTAATGGGGGAACGCCCCCTTTACATACAATATGCCTGGAGCAGGCATAATGTAGCGCAAAGGGTCCCAGAGTGGCACAATGCATGCACTGCACCACTCTGTAAATATGGCACAGGGATTTCGGCCTCTTTGGGCCCCGTTAACGTCAATAATAATGATGCTAATGTGGCTCACGGTGGTGGTAGGGGCACATAAATATGCCTCTTATATGTGAATATTTAAGGTGAGATCAACAAATGTAGGTGAACATCTACTAAAGAGGTTATGAATGCATTTCACCAGATGGGCAGGCCATCACAGAATAAGTGGGAGTTAAGGGTTAGCTGAGTGAAATAGGGTTTTGGCGACAAAAAGAGTACATAGAAAAATGGGGCAAGTGGTTTGTCCTCTCATCTAATATTGCTTGCAATGCACTACATCCCTATTTGGATCAAAGAAGGAGAAAAGAAAGCTGGTGGGTCTATCTAGATGAATGAGTGATCACTTGTAAAATGGAACAGTACAAAATGTGTTCTAGTGACAAGCCAAAGTTATCTACTATGAGGTTTGAAAGAAGTAACAAGCATGAAGTTTGAACGAGGTAGATGTGGGAAATTTATGCTTAGGCTGGTGGAAATAATGAAAATTATATTGTCAGGATATTTTTTTTTCTAGGTGGAATGGAGTACAGACCTAAGTACATGAACATTTGCCTATACTTGTGTACAGAGGACAGCTCACTCTACTAACAGAAGTGGAAATAAAGAAGTAGGGAGGGTGCGTGGCCAAGGAGGCCAAGCCAGTCTCCTACGGAGGAGGCCACAGGTGCCGGGGACTTTGAGGCGACTCCCTCTGACCCCTGCTCTCTGTAAAGACCTTAGAAGGTGTGCCCGACTCATTGACTTTAGCCCTCCTGGACCCCTCACACTGCACTGTAGTGCTCATGCAGTGTTGCGCTCCTTGATGGGCATGACTGCTGAGGGGGGTACTGTATCTTTCACAGCTGGATTGATTGGTGGGTCGGAGAGGCACAGGGTGAGCTCCTACAATTGTTCAACTATAATGCCTTGTGTTCTAATTGTTAGATATGGCTGTCAGGCATTGTTATCCTCTTTATCGGTGAGTGGAAACTTGACTGAGTTCCCCCGACTTAGTTGTGGCATTTTATGTCTATGGGACCAATGCCTTGGGGTTGGAAGTACAGAGTGGAGGAAAACTTTTTTTTTGGGGGGGGGGGGGGGGGGGGTGAGGGAGTATGTTGTTTTGAGTCGGATTGTTGTTTTGGGTTGTTTTCTTTTCAGGCACACATCACAAGTGTTATCCACTACAAATGTCTCCAGCTACATGTTAGAATCTATGGTATTGTGCACCTACCTATCCCTCTCTTGGGGGGGGGGGGCTAAGCTTATCCATCCTTTCATAAGCCTCCCCCCATATGGTTAGAGCTGTCTCTTGGAATGTGAACAGTCTTATGGCCCGTATCAAAAGATCTGTAGCACTGCACTATATCAAGCAACAGAGACCCGATGTGATCCAGCTCCAGGAGACGCACCACTTTAGTTCTAACTGCCCTTTCCTTAGCCGGTCTGGATATGATCGCATTTTTCATGCCAGCTTCTTTAGGTCATCAAGGGGTCACTGTTCTCCTACAGCAATCATTTCCTTTGGCAGTGTTTGCGTCCCCTGAGGACCCCCAGGGGAGATATGCTGGAACTGAAGGTCACCTAGAAGCCAGCAATAAAATCCCTTGTGCTATGTTCCCCTGCAGCTCCTCCAATCGACCCTGCAGGTGCTCCAATCTCTTGTGGTGGCTCTCCCGTGGGGATGGCTAAGATAGGCAAGATTTTAATACAGTTCCAGACCCCATGCAGGATACATCCTATGTTCCCCACCCGGGTAAGGTGGAGCGCTCCACTCACTTGGCTTCTTGGGAAGACTCCATAGGTCTCTGTGATGCATGCTGTTTATGGAATCTCTCCCAGGAGTTGGACATGCACATGTCCACAACTTACAAAACAGAATCCAGAGTGGACCTGCTTTGACTCCTGGCCTGTGAGTGACATTGCAGTCCATCCTGATCCTGCCGCGAGGCATATCGGATCATGCACCCTTCCTCCTCGAATGGGGGAACCTACTGTGCTCCCGCTATCTGCTGTTGAGATTTAATGCGTGGCACCTGATGGACAAAGGATTGTGCTGAGTTTGTGGATTAAATTTGGTTATTTTAAAAATATATATATAATTATATGAAATGGCTATACTTTTTAAGATGTGCATGGTAGGTTCTTGGACAGAAGTAGGGTGTAACTGTGAGTCTGAATAGATTAACATAGACCTCTTTTTAGTGGACTGATATATTAGTTTGTGGGGTAGGGCTGTTATGAACAGGGATAGGATAGTTTGGCCTTAGTCCCGAAGAACAAGTAAGTTAGCTTTGGTAACACTGTTTCTGGTCGATATTGTATCCATCTGCAGACTCCACACCTTTTGAATATCCCAGGCACCAGTCTACACCTGGAAACTTTTTGATAGCTCTCCCACACCGGGAGGGACTGTTCACTCCATCACTGTGCTGAACTCGACACCCTGTGGCCTTACTGGAGCCACAGAGCAGCCAATTGGTGTGCAGACATCAGTTACCATCTTTTTTTTTATTTATTTTTTAGCACACACATCAAGGCGAACAAATGAAATCAACTTTAATATGCTAGGCGCAGTTTTCAACAAAATGAAAAGGACATAACCACAGGTCTTCAGATAAAGACAGCGATGCAATGGGGAAGTGGATGGGTCAGCGGGGAATCTGCAGGTAGATTCAGTATCCACCAGAGAAAGCATTACTGAAGGTTAAGTAACTTGTTTTTCTGATGGATACTTCTACCTGCATATTTCTTAATTTCTGAATAGATTTGGAAGTAGTTCAACTCATGGAGGAGGGCGCATAGCTAGCTATATCAAAAACTTCTGAAGAACAGAGTGAACAAAGGTACCATCCGCCCTCACTTTGGAGTTCAAACAATAGGGTCTTGCAGCTGTGTGGAGGGTACAACCAGTAGCTGCTTTACAGATATTCACTATAGGTACGCCTTTTGCAAGAACTGAGGTAGAAGGCTTGGATTTCGCAGTATTGGCACAAAGACTTTCTGGATTCTCCTTGTGTGTTATGGTGTAGCAGATCTTGATGAACAGGATTATCCATCTTGACAATTTCCTCATCTTTCCAATATGTAATATATTGCACTTAGGCAGGAAGCCAATCCTGGTTCTCAATACCAGCTTTTCAGGGGAGAAAGTGGCGAAGGGAGGCTTCACACTTAATGTTTATAACTGTCTTACCTGCATGGCTGATGTGATACTGATTAAGAAAACTGTCTTAAACATTAGGAAACGTAAGGGGAAACTATGCAAAAGTTCAAATGGGGAGCCCATTAGAAAAGTAAGAACAAAACTGAGATCCCATTGTGGCAAAGTAAAGGAAGAGACAAGGTAGCGGTTTGTGAGCCCTTTCGGGAATCTCAGATCAACGGGAGATCTAAAGTGAGATGGTTGATCAAGTAAACATAGAAAAGCCAATAAAGCTAAGAAATAGCCTTTAATAGTAGCAACAGCGATGCCCTGTTGGGCCAGCTAGAGGGCAAAACTAAGAATTTCAGATGTGTGCCTGAAGAGGATCTATAGATTTGTATACCATCTAGCAAATTTAGCCCATCTGTCAGAATAAACCGCTTTGGCAGAGAGTCTTCAAGAATATAAAACACCCAACACTTCAGGGGTAAGGAAGTAAACTCAGGTTGCCCTGCTTAGTCTCCAGGCATATAGGTGCAGGCTCTGTAGGCCAGAGTTATGAACCTGACCTTGCGCCTGTAATGGATATACTCACTTTGTATTGTTATTGAGTTTTCAATAAAGTGTTCTTATTTAAAATGAAAGTAATTTTAAAAAGCACCTGCGACTTTGAAAAGAGGTCTACCCTTTGAGGGAGATGGAGTGAAGTGCACCATGAGCAGTGAACAAGGTCTGCATATCACACCCTTGTAAGTTAATCCATGGCACTTCAGAATATTTGGGCACGGTCGGGACAAATCTTCCTTAAGACATGAAGAATGCAGTGCTAGTAGCATTGTTTGTGGCACCAGGTGCACAGATTGCATCTCCGGAGATACGTTGTTTTCAGACACTGTTGGTAAAAGTGCAGTAAAACTAGTGGGGATGACATTAGATTTGTCCAGAACACCCGAGGCAATGATAAGCATTTGCAATGCAATGGGCCTCGTATTTGCTTGAATTAGAGCTATTAGCATTGTAAACTGCTAACCGGACCTTTCTTGCCACAAACTGAAAAAGAAAAGTAAAACAGTTTCACATAATCAAGCCGACAGCCACCTTGAGTGCGAAGCAGACACACAAAAGGAATCAGAAGTTCGCTCACAGGCAAAGATATAGGCAAAAGTACAATTATCCATGTAACCGGCAAAAAATGCAAGTAACCATGTAACCGGCAAAAATGCAAGTATCCATGTAACAGGGTTGATGTCATGCAAAGCGCACAACTACTGCCCAGCGACATCGTGCTGCCTACAAAGAAAAAGAAAAAGTAGTCCGGAAAACATGGAGCCTCATATGTTTTCTGTAGTTGGCTGTTGCGCTCGAGGAGGGCTAAACACTGGAAAAGGTATGATGTATGCATGCCTTTCACTAATGTAATCAAGACAATTTTAAAAGGCAAGCCCCCGAACCAACCAAACTGATGGGCATGACATGGGCGTGGTTAAGAGCCCACAGAGAGATTACAACAGGGACAGAGAGCTTTGCGCACTCGACCCTAGAAATGGAATAGAGGGTGGCGATTGGAAGGGTGTCCATAAGCCTCCTCTTGAATAGGCCGTCTGTCCCATGGGGCCAGTCAGCGCAGCAGAGGGCATTATAGCTGTACTGAACACTGCATTAAAAAAATAAAAAAAGTACAAAGTAAAATCCGTTCCAGGTGATGGAAATTCTGGGTATGTTTGTCCAGTCTGCGGCCTTCAAATCAGCGCCGCTGGTTGAACAGTGTCAGGATTCAGCACAGAGTCAGATGGAGCTGCTTGGGTCAGGTCAGATGGACTCACAGACAACGGATCCTCTTTAGTTGATTGTTCCTGGTCTGACGCTAGTCTAGGTGAAGATCCATATTAGACACCTGAACAGAGCAATGAGCAACTGACTGCAACAAGGTGAACCTACGCAAAAAGGTCTGCCACTGACCTGCATCCAGTGCCACCATTTATTTATTTTTAAGTAACGTTTGATCCACTTGAGCTAAAAGCTTTCATGTTGGAATCTGCAAAGTATGCAGCAGACGGTGGATTATGTGCCAAGTGTGTGAATTAATAAATATGCGTAAAGGGTCACTGCTCAGAATATCTTAATTTCGTGAACCCTGGGCATGTGGTAATGTTTGGAGAGTTCAGACCTGTCCCATTTAAACAGCCCTTTACCCACTTACGAGGATCATGCGGCCGATTTGCGTGATTTTGCCTACTAAATCAATTCACCACTCCAGCTATTTCAGTAAACAGAGCAAAGTAATGGCTGCCAAGTAACTTTCAAAGAAAAAAAAACCTTCATATTGGCTGCACACTCCGAGATGGTACCAGTCAACGGTCTGAGATGGTGATAAAAAAAAAAAGACGACATGTTACAAGGGAAATGACTACGGGTCAGAGCGCAGATTGTGACCTAGTAGATTGAGTAGAAATTGCTGGAAATTCCCACTTGCAGGAAAAGCGCTGTCAACGGAAGAGAAGTCTTTATTTTGGCATCCCTTGACATACAATGAGAGCACTACGCAGTTTACCTCCGGATGTCGCTGCCAATATGTGACGCAGCTTGAAACCACATTCTGCAAAAAAATCCAGAATTAAAAAAATATATATATGATTCGGCCAGGAGGCGTTAAAATTTGCAGAAAAACACAGCAGCTCGCTCCTATTTTCTTCTCACCGCCGCCCTGTTACGCTAACAATAGCTGCAGGGCCTTTCGCAGAAGGGATTTTGCACCTATAAGGGCTGTAACCCAGCATTTCATTACTATCTGATAAGATTAGGTTTAGTGTTGTTGTTTTAGAATCATCTAAGGCCAGATCGGATTCTACAGAACGAATTTTCCTAAAAGCAGGTCGCTCTGCCTTTGGCGTGGAGAAAGAAAAGTTAAGAATTTGAAAAAAGAAAGCGGACATAATATACTTTTTTATCGTCCTTTAACTGCTGCTGGTTGTAAAAGGACCGCACAGCTATTAATAGGCACAGAGTAAACAATTAAAAAGGAACCTGGAAATGTACATATCACTTAACAGTTAAGATAAAATCAGGTCTGCAATAAACTGGCAAACAGAAGACCAATCAAGGCGCGCATATGGTTTGCACTGTAACCTTGAACGCGGAAGGCTTGGTGCTGGTCTTTTCTTTGTTAACAGCAAGCTGCTCTGTGAATACAGACTAATGAATGTGGATCACGCCCCACTGTAAAATAGGGCGCTGGTGTAGCTTTTTTTAAACCACTGCTAAAAAGATACAGTTTTAGGGAACTGCCCTCATGTGAGCTCTGCGGCCCAGAGAACGTACGTGGGCATAAGAAGGATACATTTGGAACCAGGAGACTGAGTTTTAATCCCAGCTCCCCACACCTCATCAAATTCTATGACACTGCACAAAATACCGAATTTACAGCTCTCCCTCAAAGAGGGTATTACTCCATATAAAGCACTTCATAAAAAAAACGGGCAGTTACAATTTTATCACTCATAATGACTTCATCAGTTATTCAGTAGCTCTAGAGCTTAGTCACTTTAACGTTCAAACCACACATTAACAAAATACCAAGTTGGGGAAGATGGACATTAAATGTTCACAACATTTGTGTCCTCCTCCCAATGCAGAATGTAAAAGTTGACAGAATTGCAACCTGTATCCGCACACAGAAGGTGATGCCATGGAGTGGGAGTACAGCTCTAATGGCTTAATTCAATTTAGTCACGACGAGTCTTTAGCTTTCTACGAGTATATCCATTACACAAATGGTATACAAAAAGGTTAAGTACAAGGTTACACACAATAATCTATCATTTCTACTGCCGTACAATCACATCTAGTTTTATCTTTGTGCAAGGAGTCTTTCCTTCAATTTGCCATACTTTCATCTGCAAAAAAATTGCCATACTTTCATCTGCTAGAATCCCTAACCGGAATTGTTGGAAGATGTTGATCTTCCGCAGACCGGTAACTAATGATCCCAAAACATTTCATATACAAAAAACGCGAGTCACAATGCTTTTAACAAGTGCTTCCATGTCTTTACAATCAACACATTTTCAATACTATTACTTGGGAAGAGAACATAAACTTACCTTATCATCGGTGATCCAGATTAAAAAAACATCAGCACTGCATATTGGATTGCCCCTCACCAGAAACAAGTCATCTAGATGCACTTAACTAAACAATACATGATGTATAGATTGTGAATAGCTAGGAATTCTACAAAAAACACTCAAAATATGTTTTGTGCTCCGATTTGGTGAGAAGACACATAGGAAATTAGGTATGATTAGCAAAGGTGCAATGGAAGAGGAAACAAAATATTCTTCAAATAAGTTCTCTCCCCACAACTTCTTCTACTCTTTACTCTTCAGTTTCAGGAAAAAGTTGACACCCACCTCCTCCACTAGACCAGCAGACTGTGGGAAAAAGACTTGGGGATTCACTGGGTTTGTATGGAATTGTAAATCCTCCTATTTCTCTAAAAAAGTCTAAATACGGAATAGAACCCACTGACTGAATTTCCTCCATCATAGGGATTGTACTGTGGAGGATATCCAACTGGTGGAGTTTGTTATGTATTTAGAGTTTCCTCCAGAATTTGGAGGATTTTCAGTTATCACCACATTCTAAGTAAGGTCCCAAGTCTAGTTTCAGAACCTATGAACTCTGATGAGCTCCTCCTTTCTGCACCTGTAACATATACCAAGTTCCTTGTCACCTTGTTCCCATCAGTGTAGGAAAGTACCATCTTGCCTGGCATGTTACCCCCATATTTCACTGTATATATGTTGTTTTAGTTGTATGTGTCACTGGGACCCTGTCAGCCAGGGCCCCAGTGCTCATAAGTGTGCCCTGTATGTGTTATCTGTGTTATGACTGTCTCACTGAGGCTCTGCTAACCAGAACCTCAGTGGTTATGCTCTCTCATTTCTTTCCAAATTGTCACTAACAGGCTAGTGACCAATTTCACCAATTTACATTGGCATACTGGAACACCCTTATAATTCCCTAGTATATGGTACTGAGGTACCCAGGGTATTGGGGTTCCAGGAGATCCCTATGGGCTGCAGCATTTCTTTTGCCACCCATAGGGAGCTCCGACAATTCTTACACAGGCCTGCCATTGCAGCCTGAGTGAAATAACGTCCACGTTATTTCACAGCCATTTACTACTGCAATTAAGTAACTTATAAGTCACCTATATGTCTAACCTTTACCTGGTAAAGGTTGGGTACTAAGTTACTTAGTGTGTGGGCACCCTGGCACTAGCCAAGGTGCCCCCACATTGTTCAGGGCAAATTCCCCGGACTTTGTGAGTGCGGGGACACCATTACACGCGTGCACTATACATATGTCACAACATATGTATAGCGTCACAATGGTAACTCCGAACATGGCCATGTAACATGTCTAAGATCATGGAATTGTCACCCCAATGCCATTATGGCATTGGGGAGACAATTCCACGATCCCCAGAGTCTCTAGCTCAGACCCGGGTACTACCAAACTACCTTTCCCGGGGTTTCGCTGCTGCTGCTGCCAACCCCTCAGACAGGTTTCTGCCCTCCTGGAGTCCAGCCAGGCCTGGCCCAGGAAGGCAGAACAAAGGACTTCCTCAGAGAGAGGGTGTTACACCCTTTCCTTTTGGAAAAAGGTGTTAGGGCTGGGGAGGAGTAGCCTCCCCCAGCCTCTGGAAATGCTTTCATGGGCACAGATGGTGCCCATTTCTGCATAAGCCAGTCTACACCGGTTCAGGGATCCCCCCAGCCCTGCTCTGGCGCGAAACTGGACAAAGGAAAGGGGAGTGACCACTCCCCTGACCTGCACCTCCCCTGGGAGGTGCCCAGAGCTCCTCCAGTGTGCTCCAGACCTTTGCCATCTTGGAAACAGAGGTGCTGCTGGCACACTGGACTGCTCTGAGTGGCCAGTGCTAGCAGGTGACGTCAGAGACTCCTTCTGATAGGCTCCTCCAGGTGTCTCTTCACCTTCTGCCAAGGAATCGACTGCTGACCGCGCTGGAAGCCTGCAAAACTGCAACAAAGTAGCAAAGTAGCAAAGACGACTACTGCGACCTTGTAACGCTGATCCTGCCACCTTCTCGACTGTTTTCCTGGTGGTGCATGCTCTGGAGGTAGTCTGCCTCCTCTCTGCACTAGAAGCTCAGAAGAAATCTCCCGTGGGTCGACGGAATCTTCCCCCTGCAACCGCAGGCACCAAAAGACTGCATCACCGGTCCTCAGGGTCCCCTCTCAGCACGACGAGCGTGGTCCATGGAACTCAGCAACTCTGTCCAAGTGACTCCCACAGTCCAGTGACTCTTCAGTCCAAGTTTGGTGGAGGTAAGTCCTTGCCTCCCCACGCTAGACTGCATTGCTGGGTACAGCGTGATTTGCAGCTGCTCCAGCTCCTGTGCATTCTTCCAGGACTTCCTTTGTGCACAGCCAAGCCTGGGTCCCCGGCACTCTAACCTGCAGTGCACGACCTCCTGAGTTGTCCTCCGGCGTCGTGGGACCTTCCTTTGTGACTTCGGGTGAGCTCCGGTTCACTCTTCTTCGTAGTGCCTGTTCCGGCACTTCTGCAGGTGCTGCCTGCTTCTGAGTGGGCTCCTTGTCTTGCTGGGCGCCCCTCTGTCTCCTCACGCAATTGGCGATATCCTGGTCCCTCCTGGGCCACAGCAGCATCCAAAAACCCTCACCGCGACCCTTGCAGCTAGCAAGGCTTGTTTGTGGTCTTTCTGCACGGAAACACCTCTGCAAGCTTCTTCACGACGTGGGACATCTATCCTCCAAAGGGGAAGTTTCTAGCCCTTGTCGTTCTTGCAGAATCCACAGCTTCTACCATCCGGTGGCAGCTTCTTTGCACCCACAGCTGGCATTTCCTGGGCATCTGCCCACTCCCGACTTGATCGTGACTCTTGGACTTGGTCCCCTTGTTCCACAGGTACTCTCGTCTGGAAATCCATCGTTGTTGCACTGCTGGTGTTGGTCTTCCTTGCAGAATTCCCCTATCACGACTTCTGTGCTCTCTGGGGAACTTAGGTGCACTTTGCACCCACTTTTCAGGGTCTTGGGGTGGGCTATTTTTCTAACCCTCACTGTTTTCTTACAGTCCCAGCGACCCTCTACAAGCTCACATAGGTTTGGGGTCCATTCGTGGTTCGCATTCCACTTCTAGAGTATATGGTTTGTGTTGCCCCTATACCTATGTGCTCCCATTGCATTCTATTGTGACTATACATTGTTTGCACTGTTTTCTATTGCTATTACTGCATATTTTGGTATTGTGTACATATATCTTGTGTATATTTGCTATCCTCATACTGCGGGTACTCACTGAGATACTTTTGGCATATTGTCCTAAAAATAAAGTACCTTTATTTTTAGTATATCTGTGTATTGTGTTTTCTTATGATATTGTGCATATGACACCAGTGGTATAGTAGGAGATTTACACGCCCCCTAGTTCAGCCTAAGCTGCTCTGCTAAGCTACCTTTTCTATCAGCCTAAGCTGCTAGACACCCCTCTACACTAATAAGGGATACCTGGACCTGGTGCAAGGTGTAAGTACCCCTTGGTACTCACTACAAGCCAGGCCAGCCTCCTACAGTAACATTCTCCAGCACGGTTTGATGCCGCTACTTGCCTTGAGACAAATTTGTATATTCAGTGAGATATGCAGATCACAAACATCAAAGTGAAAGGACTTAAGTTTAGAAATTTCAGAGACTTTCTTATTAAATCTCAATATGAAGGATTTGGGTGGGATGGATTTTGTTTAATTTAATGTGCTATGGCAGGATATCAAATATTGAGGACATTGCTGATTTGTAGTCTGTAGTTCTAAATGGTCTAGCGAGCATCAAATGTATTTCTTTGCTCTAGCTTGTGTGCCAGCGTCTCATTAATAAATTACCCAAACAGCTTTCCAGATATCTAATGAAATCACTGTTTCGTACCTCAGCCACTAACAGAGAACAAACAATACAAAAAGGAAACCAAAACCTTTTTAATGCCTGCTACCATACAATATTGTATACCTGATAGTACTGAAACTCAGAGACAGTGGCTTGAAGAGGTCAGATTCTCAGGACTTCCTCACCATTCGAGATGTCACCAAAATAAACATGAAAGCATCAATGAGTCACTTACATTTTATTTTAAATAAATGGTACCCAATTCCCCTCCGCTGTCCTCTAGGTCATTTTTGGAACCCAGGGAGGTACATCTTAATGCATACTGTTTTTGAGAGTTAAGTTAAATTTAAAGGGACTTTCCAGACAAAATGAAAAAATGAAACTCTTTCCCACACATCAGTTTGTGGCTTTCTGTGACCATTTGTTATATTTTTTAGGTCATGTGGAAGTATGATTTAACACTGAAGCTGGCTGTGAACTGCTATTGCTTACTACTATCTTCATTCTTCAGACTCTGAATCCCCCAAACAGAGAACTCATTACCTAAGTGACCATCTGAAGTAATCACTGGTGATGATGACCTTTCACCAGCATGGCGACAGACAGTGGCGCCAACAACAGCATCTCTAGAGGAGAAGATGGCAATGAGCTTTGGGATCGCACTGCCAACTTCATAGATAATTAGGTCTAAATCAGAAATTAATCAAATGGCCACAGAGATCCATGATGTTCTAGCAGAGGGCATAAACTCTAGTTAAAACATGAAAGGAATGGTGTGCTTGCTGGCCACTTGGGCGATGCACTTCACACATCAAAGAAGAAGTAGCTTAATTTAAGCAGCCTGCCAAGTCCTTGTCATTACATATGGTGTCTCGTCAAAACTTTAGTTGCAAAAATTGGAGGCAGAATCAGATCCTCAAGATAGATCATCTATTCAAATAGTCCAATCACATTCTTTGTCTCTATTCTTTGGAGTCCATTTTTTTCTTGGAAATTAATCACTAAGGGCCTGATTTAGGTCTTGGCGGATGGATTATTCCCTCACAGACGTGATGGATGCCCTGTCCGCCGTATGACAGTCCCCATAGGATATAATGGGATCGTAATACAGCACACAGGATATCAGTCACGTCTGTGATGAAGTATCCAAGTCAGACCCTAAATCTTGATATAGAAATCAAGCCAGTTCCCAGGGTGAATTTGGTATATTAATAGCTACAGATAATCTCAATTTAATTCTGGTGGTAGAATTCTCTTAGATACTTTTTTTTATTTTTTTAAATGCTTAATTCTTTATCAATTCGGCACCAATTTTTACAACACTTTGATATTCCCTAGACATCACTAGAGGTAGCTCATACACAATACATACGTCTGTAGCACTCATATGAAAGGACTATCTAGAGGGAGTGATTCTGCCTCCAATTTTGGCAACTGATGTGTTTGACATTTTCTTACACCAGAGGGTTTCAGGTACTGGAGGAGTCTTAGGGCCTGACAATACACACGTGCCCAAATCTTGCTACTTAGCATCAGTATTTTCAAGCTTTGAAGAGAATTAAACATGATCATTTCACATTCAGCCTGAAAGTTAATAGAGGCAAAAAGATGGGTCAATTAAATAAAATGTGTTAAAAAATAAATAAATAAACACCTACATGAAAGGCTTTTCCCAAAGAAAGAGAATGTGGGTCTGACTTTACCCAAGTGCTTGCAAAGTTAGAATGCTAATAGGCTAGTCATATTGATTATGTTTAAGAAACAAATATATAGCAGGATCCACTGTATATGGAGTTTTTAATCAGTCTTTTAATATCGGTTTTTATAGTTCGGTATAATAAATTCTAAAAGCTTCTTGCATCCAATAATCTTTTAAACCAAAACCTGACTTTGTTTGGTATCATTATAGTGTGTTTCACAGAGACTATACTTATCTCTGGATATTATTTGAATGTATGTTCTTCCATAATTTTCAAAGTATAAGGGCAAGTCATGATTGCTTCTCAGGCTTGAGAAAGAGGGTACATCACCCGCTCTAACTCTGCAGAAGCTTATCTGCTATCGCAAAATAATTCAATAAATTGTCAGATGAAGAGATCTTCAACCTAAAAATTGGCAGCACTACACATTTGTAAATACTCCATGTGGCTTAATGCTGCCTTGGACCCAATTGTTATTTAGCTCATCTGCCCTAAATGTTCAGTTCTAAACAGCATCCCTTTCTTTAAAAGGCTATGCATATTCTGCTCATGTCCACATCTGGATTATCCACTCAACGTAGACCATTTATTTTTTGCTTAAACACAGGTGTAAACTCACAAAATACTCCTTCGTCAGTTAAGTTTGTAGTATGTCAGTGCTTATAAGCAAGTGAGAAACTCAAACGTGCAGCGAAATTACTGCAATAAATACTACAGCACAGGTGGATACAAATCACTCTATAGGGGTGTAAATACAACCGTACGTCTTAGTTGAAGGTACCTTATTAGTTTATGCTATCTTAAGAATGCCATACGTACAAAGTGCTGGCACCAATCTGGTTTTCCTTCAGTAATTACATTAACTGAATGACAGCCATCTCAGCTGAGCAAATTGGAGTACTGCCTGCATTGCTCCTTCAAGATACTCTAGTATCAAACACAACAAACTAGACAGAACATATCATGTACATATAACACAGCCAATGTATGCCACATGGCCAGCTTTTACGTGGTTTAGTCAGTGACTACTAAGAAATAACACGACAAACTTCCAGCAGAACGCATTACACAGAAAACATTAAATAATTCCAACAGAACATATATATCCCACATTTATAGCTATTCCTGTGCCCACAGCAGCACTTATTACAACAACGAAAAGCACATTAACACTAATGCTGTGTGAATTTTTCGTTACGCTTGTGTAGTACAGCAGAATTTGGGTAATTTTTTGTCTCTCTTGCTGCACAAAACTCCGCTATTATACTATGTCGCGTAATTACACGTCATTCGCTATACATTTTTTGTGTATGCACTGGAACAACAAAATGTGAGCGGTTTTTGTTTACATTTGCTTACACTTTTGTTTTCAACGTGAGATGCACTCTCCCGTCAACACTAAAATACAGCACCAAATGCCACTTTTGAAGATAGCATAATTATGCATATTTTCTCGAAATTTTGCATAACTAGGCAGAAGCAAATTATTCAAATTTCTCACACTCTTAATTAACAATCAACAGATTTTCGAAAGAACTCTGAACAGGATAAGAGGAAGAAAGTACATGCCTCGTTGTTCTGGTGGATGCTAAAGAGAAACGTCTGGCACTCGACAGGCACCTGAAATCTGAAGTTAAGATGTGACGGAAAGGTTCTACTCTAGTCCGATATCAACCAAGTGACCCTGCAAAAGGTCGAAATAATTCAGAACTTTGAAAGGCAGCGTTGAAAACAGATGCCGGACTCAAGTGTACCAAAACGCTGCACTCAATGTACAAGATTAAGTAAAACCAAAATGTTTACATGGGTCGACATAAATATTTAAACAAACTGGTGTTACTCAGGCCTTTCTTTTCGAAATGCAAGCAGAATCTCACGGCTCTGCTCGTGCTCTATGTCATTGTTTTTCGAATGCGGCTTCACTGCGCCGATTCTGCTGACCAGGCAGGTTGGAAGAAGCATGGTTGAAATGGTCCTTGGAGTAAATTTAGGGGCTCTATGACGTCTTTCTTCACCTCATCAACTATCCGTTCAACATAAGCTTTATAGCTACAGGACCGTTACATATCGGAAGTCAACCTTGCAATGAACGTTGAAAAAATGTGTGATAGAGGCATGGCTCCAGGATTCGGGATCGAGAAGGGTTATGCATACACCTGAGTGGGCCATGTCAATACATGCGGGAAATGGGCAGAGAAAACTCAAACTTTTTAGGCGGTCTACGATTTAGGCCCTCAATATAAGTGGTTCTCTATCCATTGTGATGTTATGGGACCTGATAAAATGTGACATCTAGGTGTTTATCAGGTGCACCCTTTATCACCTATTACATGTTTGTCTGCAAACATGGGGCATAACTTGGATTCTGGTGCTTAATGCACAAAAATTTTAATTTCCTGGCCTTTATCGAACTTTTTTTCTGCAATAAATTTTGATAGGTTTGAACTGCTGAAATATACCCGGGGAAATCTGGGCAGCGGTGCTTGCTGCACAATTCTTGATACTACAAATGACAGGGCATTCCTAATGTGGACCGTAGACACTTTACTACATTTGTCCAATATTAAAAGGGTAAAAAAGCAAACGTTACATATGTTGAAGCTTAGGGAGATGACCTTTGATAATGCCAAGCGCCCATTTTACAGGCTTTTACATACCTACCTTCTAATGAGGATTTGCATTTTCTGTCATTTACTGTATTGGGAATGTCATAGGCCAGTGGTTCCCAACCTGTGGTCCGGGGACCCCTGGGGGTCCGCGAAGCCTCCTCAGGGGGTCCGCGACTGCTTAGAAAATTAAATAATATTAACATTTTAGGTCCCCAGCTTTCAGTAATGACTCAGTGGAGGGTTCCCCAGATTCCAAAAATGATGCAGTGGGGGTCCCCGGGTTCCACTAATGATAAAGTGGGGGTCCATAGAAGTGAAAAGGTTAGGAACCACTGTCATAGGCTATCTGCTGTTCAGTCGTGTAGGATGGATGAGTGACAGATGTGATAACTTAAGCTTCCATCTTCGCTGACCTCACAACCAGTGTTCCCTCTAATTCTTTTAGTGTTTGTGCGGCAGTGACTTGTTTTGTGCGCACATTTTGAGTTTGTGTGCGCAACTGAGTGAAACTATCAAAAATGATACTAACTTTCTATTGAGATTAGAAGGGACACGTGCCCAAACATTTAAAAATTAAGTAGTGAATTGAAATAGGTTTGGCTTTAATGTGTTGCACCCTGCACTTATACAGGCACACTACTTATCCTGCACTGGCAATGAGATACATGGCAAGCAGGAAGTTTGAAGCAAAACTATCAAACTATGGAAAGAAAAAATTACACAAAAGAAGAGAGACTGTGCTAGGAGGGGACTGCCTGGTGGAACACAGGTGACAGAGGGAATTGGGGCTGAGCTGCACAGAGAAGAAATAGACTGTCCTGAGAGTATAACTGTCCCAGTAGTCTACAGTGAGGGGGGAACTGAAGATAAGAGAGCTTTAACTGTGGGAGGCTGTTGCACAAAAAAAATGGGGCCCCCAAGGAAAAAAGCTTACCAGCCAAATAGCAGTGAAAGAAAGAGACCGAGAGCTGAGACAACTGTAACTATGAAACACAGCTGTGCAAAGAAGAAAACACTGCTAAGCGGGGCGACCAGGAAAGACAGCAGTTGACAGCAAAGGAATGGTACTGAGACAGCATTTGTTGTGAGAGAGTGCTACGTGGAAGAAAAGAGTGTCTTCATAACCCAGCAATTTAAGAACTACCCACCTCACTACAACTGATTTGCAGTGTATGGCACAATACTGAATACGTGTGCAGTGCAGTGTTGTGGAACAGGTGCCTGTTTTTGCCAAGCTGAAGCTAGTTCCTATTCTTGTTTTTTTTACTTCTGGTATACCTGGAATCCTTCCATCCTTGAATCATGACTTGTGCAGTCGGGAGCCACCATTCCTTCAGTACCTTCATTCTAGTACTGTGCAGAAATCCATTCCTATGCCAACATCACTCTGCAACCCAGGCACCATAGAATACAACACTGTGATGTCTGCAGTAAGCATGGTCCTCTATAAAGTGGGGGAAACATAGAGGATAGTGGGAAGAAGGACTGGGCAGAATGCAGATTCAAAGCACATCAGACAAGTACGCCAGTGTTTGAACTACTCACATAAGAAAATGTGTAACTGATAGAGAATTATACATGTATTTCTGAAACACACGTTTATCCAAGAGTTTGCTGGTGCTACATTATAGATGCTTGTTTCCACATTCGTTTGTACTGTATTCTCCTCACTTTATTTATTTTGCTGAGGGTTCTTATTTTTAACTACTACTACTACTCAGATTCACTTCTTTTCCTATCTGCAATCTTGGTCTTGATAACTGTCTTTCGAGTATTTGTTTTATGTAGGGGTGGACAAGCCACTGAAAGCTCAAGCTAGGCTTGAGTCTGAAGCCTGGCTGAGCTTTAGGTCCTGTTGTAACCACCAGCCCATAATGAGCCGAGCTTTCATGTGACTTCTGGCTGCCTCCCTCTTCCCAGGATGTGGCATTATGGTCAGAGCTGCTATCTTTGGAACTAGGGAAGCAGGTTTGAGTCTCGATGCTGGCTCAACAGCCTATGATTCTGGGTAAATCACTTAATTTGCCTGAGTTTATCAACAATGAATGTGAACTGGTGCTCATGTAAAGGGCTCCCATGCATTTGGGTCGAGGCCAGCTATATAAGAAGTGCAGAAAAATGCACAACGAGATAAAAACAAATCCTTAACAAAAGGAAAGACAAATAGATACCCATTTCTTGGCTGATTTGTTCAAAGTAAACCAGAAAACCTGGATAAATCACAGCTTCCTCTCCTAAATTGTGTGATCTTAGGCAAATATTTTATCAAACCTTTTTTCTCCATTATTCCATATGCAAACACTTTAATTTACATACCAAACATTTTCAGGGCTCGGCTGGTTCCTGGGCTCTAAGATCCGAGCCAGACATTTGGCTTGGCTCTAGCTCAGCTCTCCCTTTTAATTGTAAGCACGCCCATCTCTAGTTTTATGTGATTTGTTTTCACAAAGTGCTTGTAGTAACCCCTGCAGTGGCCCTGACAGTTCCTGTAATCATCAAGAATAATTTTATGGAGAAATCACTATGTGCTTAAAAGAACAGGAGTGCAGCTTTCAAATTGCATATAGAGAACAATAAGTTGGCCCATTTAATTCACATTAAGAATGTAAGTAGGGAAATGTTCCTCCTAGCCATGGACAGCGTATCAGAGATGCAGATTTTTTATCACCTTTGTATTCAGCTTTGCTCACTTTTCTTATTTCTCCACCTCCATAAATAAGTTAGCTTGACTAGAACACTGTTTTCTTGGAACATCTTGGGCTAATATATTTATCGTATTTCAAATATAAACATAGTTTTACCAGAACAGCTTATTCATTTGCTGTGCTTTTATTATACAAGTTGTAGTACTCGCCCAAATGTTCCCCATTTTTCCACTTGCAGTGTGATTAAATCTTATGGGCTGCTGATGCATTTTCAAAAACAGCTCCTCCAAGAATTGTGGTGGGGTGAAGGAGTCACACCTTAAACACTAAAAGTCATAAGGGCAGAAGGGAAAATATCAGGGCCCTCTCCGTGCCTTCATTAACAGCTCATTGAGAGCTCTTCTCCTGTCAGCAGGAGACCCCTTTGTTTTGTGCGCTCCTTAAAGCCCCCTGCGCGGTGAAAATCCACATCCTGCGCAGCGGCCCAGGCGCACAGCTTAGAGGGAACACTGCTCACAACTATCCACATAGCAGGCTTCTCAGAAAGTCTTGTGGAGCCCTGGTGAAAAACTACTCGTGAGGCCCCATCCTTGTTCACTTCCAAAATACTTTTGCCTATTTAAGTCAAATGTGTTGTTTTAAGCAAACAGTCACTACTTTCACTAGTCAAAAGTTGACAGTATTTAAAGAAAGTTTTCCACAGAGGTAGGAGCTCTCCTTTGCAGATTTTGGGAACATAAACAAATTGAGTTTTTTTTTTCTTCAACAACCCGTTCGTTAAAAAGCCACAACAGAGCATACAATGAGAGAACTTGCAAGCCTGTAAGATCAATAACACCCTCCTCAGTATATTATCCTAACGTAAAGATAAAACCGTACAATGGCAGGACCCCCCCACCCGTAAGAACACTCGGCAACATGCCTTTCTAATGTCAGGAGCTTGCAGCAGTCCACAATCACTTAAAAAAAGAAATTATACCGGAATTAACCATCTCCAACCCCACCTCAATCACAAACTTAAACCCTATTGAACCAGACATATAGGACTAACATTGGGGGGATGAGAGAAGTGGAGTTAAGGTGTAATGAACTTCATCTACCAATAAACGAACTACTGAAAATTCACCATGTTCCATAATCCATCCACCATTCCAACCCAGACGGTACCCTGCCAAAGGACGACACACAGAATTTCAAACCCAAAGCATCGAAAAGTGCCCCTACCCCAACATCCTTCTGTATGCCATCTTTAAAATCCGCAGAACGGACTCAGTAGAGTTGGCTATTATAGAACAATGCACGTTTTGTTCACGTGAGCATGACTGGGTACAATAATACCGCTCATGCGCCTAGCTGAATACATTTCATCTTCTCAGATTTTGTAGGTGCCTTCTTAGTTCCTGCGACTTTCTGCCGAAGCCTGTAAAGACAAGTATCACATGTCCCCAAAATTTACAAGAATCTGTTTTCACAATGATGTGGCCTCCTTTGTGAAGGGTACAACCTGAACCTTGTGTGGGAGTCAGATAACCTATTAACACCATCAGTAGATTTTTTTTTTCTTGGTCACTACATCAAAGCTTTAGGTCACACTGAGAAATTTCTCACCTTCTATAGGAGCAGGGAAAAGTGTGGGCAAATAACATTTATCAGTATAAATGTGATTTACAGATATCTGGGATACAGGTTCTTTCTAATTAAGTTTGGGAAAAACTGGTGGTGCATTTAAATGCATACGAGGCCAGAAATATCAGAAAAACAATCAAATTAAAACACAAATTTCCCATGGAACTCATTGTTTCTTTTCAAGGATTGATTAAAAGGACAAGGTGCATTTAAAGCATCCAGGGTAGCAGCAGTGATCAGAACGTAATGGAGTATGAGGAAAACTAATGGTGAGATTGACACTGAAACGTACTTATTGAAGTGGGTTACATAACCGTTTGGTATCTAAGACAATAGGAGACTGGGTGGATTCAGTTACCTGTCAGGGTATACAATCAAGGAGGTATTCCCTGGCAAGAGTTTGACTCGGGCCTAGCTCCATCAGCCTTTCGGAGATATCACTTGTCTCGATCCTTAGTATTCAATAGGTAGTGTTACAATCTTTCCAGTATTTTACTGGTCTAATGTGTATATTCAGGTCAAGACCGGTAAAACAATTGGGAAAATATAAAAACCTGTACTTTTTCCACTTTGTCATAGAACTTTAAAACACTAACTACTGGAAGAAATACCTACAAAGCGCTTTGGGGTTGTCCAACTATTCCTAAATGATTATTAAACCAAACACGGGGAGAACATCCTGGCTGAAGAGAAATGCAGAGAATTTATATAGATTCATATGGAGGACCTACCAGAATCGCCTAAAGTGAAGCATAGGCCTTCATTTTATTTTTTTAAGAATGGGAAAATATTATCAATCAGTAGTAAAGAGAATAAACCCTAGACACAAAGTTTAGCCTCTATCTGGATTTCTGGGTGCTCCATCCTTAAGAGAAACTCAAGCAAGCACGGAATCCTTCGCAGCAAGTAAGTGTCTTCACCTCAACTCTTATACAAGTGAGATGACTGGTAGAGAGCTTGGGTTGTAGGTCCACATGGCACATTAAATAAGCTCTGGCAAAAGCAATGGGTCTGTTATTGGCTGCTAGTCTTTCTGCTGTAAGAAATATAGAAAGAGGATATTATATGATTATTTATTGAATGGTATTAACAAGTCTGGGAATGTGAGGATATTATATATTCATGTTTTAGTGATTGTTATTGGTATTTATTGAGTGGTATGTGAATGTATTGTGTTTGGCTATTTTTTTTTTTTTAGAGTGCATTGGAATTGATTGGTGTCCTGGTATATGAGGCGGAATGGTATTTTAAAATTAGGTGAGTAGGTGTTTTTCTTGTTGGTTTCATTTGTAAGGGTTTGATTATGATAGATTGGGTTGTCTTTGTGATGGTAATTAGTGTAATGTGGTTTATTATTTTAGATTTGATCTCCTCATAAATAGACAAGTAAAAGAAGTGAAGAAGTCTGAGGATATTTTTAAGGTAAGTTTTGATTAAGTTCGTTAAACAACATAGGTGGTTAGGATATAAGTGATGGTTTCTGACTGAGTTGTTGTGGTGTTGTAGGGACTCCCATCGTACTAGTCCTGAAGAAGACCCTTTGTGGAGCTGGGATTTGGCCCAAGATATAGAGGGATCGAAACGTCGACGGTTATATCCTAGTCTGGAATGGTTTCTGCATAGTATCTTTGGAGGATTGAAACAATTGATTTAGACTCTCTGACGACTTGGAATGGATTTAATGCAGCAAACAGAAAAGAACCAACTGACTGTTTTGAATGTTTCTTGTATAGGTTTTTGATCCATTGGAATATGTATTATTCTTCTTTCTATCTATCACAAGCACTTTTTCTCACACTACCTGTCCTTTGGTGTGTTGTTGTATCAGATGGGCTGTCCATATAGGATGAATATATTAAATTGATATTTATGTATAAGTAAGTAAATTAATATTATATTTGTATGAATAAATAGTTTGTTTTCACCTATGTTGTTTTATGATATTTAAACAATTTGTTTTCCCCTGTTATGGCATGGTCGTATGTAATGATTATCTTCTACCCAGCCCGATCGGTTTTTGGGTTACCCTCTGTGGTTTACTAGCAGCCTTTCAACTTTGCCAGTTTATGTTTTGTCTTGTTATGTTTTATGTAAAACGTCTGTCAGGAAGATGTCTGGCCATTGTCAATATAAAAACAGCACTAGCTAAAAAAATATTTCTTTGGTCTCAAAAAGCACCGCTTGCCAATGTAATCTCTGGTATAGTACAGGGAACTACAATGTGTGCGAATGCCCATTGTAAAAGTGGAGAATGCCTGCACTCTCACTAAAGTTAGCAAATAGCTCAAATGAGCTGTCCCACTCCCCATGTTATGTGCTGTAGTGGGCAGTAGACAAGTGTTAATGACAGAACAGAACAGAACCGAAGGGGTGAAGAAGGCTAGCTCACAGCCTCCAAGTATAAATTATACATTGGATATATGTCCTGGCCAACACCAGACCTAAAACAAGCATTTGCAATGCACTAGGGTCTCGCATTTGTCCGAGTTACAGCTATTACCAGTTGTAAACTCCCAACCGGATTTTTCTTGCCACGTTAAAAGAAAAAAAACAGCGCGATCGCGCTGCTACAGTTCACTCGTAATGAAACCTATCGGCAAAAGTGCAATTATGTACGTAACCGGCAAAAGTGCAATTAACTGTGTAACAGGGTCTATATTATGCAAAGCGCTCGACTTCTGCCAAGCGAGATCGCGCTGCGAAAATAGAGAAAAAAGTAGTCCACAACCCTGACAGGAAACAGCGAGCCTCGCATGTTTTATGTACTTGGTCGTTGCGCTCGAGGAGGGCTAACCACCGGAAAAGGCATGACGTATGCGTGCCTTCCACTAATCAAAGCAAGCAGATTCTAACCGGCAAGCCCACGAACCATTGAAAGACACTGACGTGTCGTGACGCGGCTCTGAGCCCTTTTCTAATTCCTAAAGCACCTCGCTAGCGATACGCATGCGACGCAGGCTCAACCCTAAAAAGACAAAGGGCCTGTGGAAGCAGATTCTACAATTAATAATTGTGTTTTCAATTCATACTAAAAAGATGAAAATACAGCGATTATACTGTGCTCAATACATATAGTTTATTACATTTTATATAGGTTGACAAATAGTGGCCCATTTGTGTGAAGTACTGTTCGACAGAAGTATGTTTTATCTTACTCTGCCTGTGCATTGAGAAGCCTCAAATGTGAACATTAATATATTAAATGCTTGAAATAGCGCAGTCTTGATTTACATCTGTATAAAATTGAAGGCCGCTTCCTTAGGTTGAATGGAAATGTTAATATTTATGAATAAGCTTTTGTTTTCTGTTGTAGTGTATAATACAGGATTACTCAATAGATGTAGAGTAAAAAGTCATTATAGCAAGTGACGTGGTCTCATTTTTACTGTTGCGTGATTCAATGTGACTTTCTTTGTCAGATCACAGTGACTGTAAAGTTTCTCTATCTAAAATTGTATAAGAAACAGACCATCTGAGAAACGAGAAAGGTTCTATAATGGCACTCTTAGAGAGTAGACTCCATGTTAGTCTGTTTATCAATTTGTATTTAAAACATTTCTCTCCTGCCTTACTGAGCAGACCGTATGACAATTGCTCTTTCACTTCTTATTTGTATTGCGCTAGACCGTAACTGGTGCGGTCTATAAACTAGATTAATGCTTAGTTTCTACCACCAATGATATTTGTAAAATGTATTTGCATTTTGTATATTTTGTATTGAATAACCAATGCCTTATTGTTTTCTGTATTGACCCTTATATTTTTAATTAACCTTTATGGTTTGTAGTTTGAACCCTTTCCCGTGTCTATTTTCCTGTGTGGATTTCCCTACGTATATTTTGTGGGTTTGTATGATTTAGATTTAGGTTTAGTGCTCGTGTATTCAAATACTCACACATATTCCTGATCCATTAATCAACTCTTGATGGAAAAAAAGTGCTGAAAATCCAGGTGTTAACATTCCTTTTAGGGGAAAAATAATGGGATTTGGCTCTCCTCATTAAGTTTAACAGAAATATGGTGCAGTACACTTGAGGAATCTAGAACCAAATTACTTTTTCTAAGCTGGCAAAACAACGTATGTGATACATTTTGAGGAATTAAACACTGGTCAAGAAGAAATAAATGAAAAGTAGACACCAATTTATATGTTCATACTTTTTTGTCCAGGGGTGCCTCATAAACAGAATGTAAATGCAACAATTCAGTACCTGCATATGAGATCCAATTTGGGGTGGGTAGCCAAAAGACAGACAAAATCACTAAGCCCCGACTGTGGTGGCTGTTGTAATTTGCCACTGGTGACCTAGGGTCTTTCCTACTATGGCTTTGCAAGCTGGACAAAGGGCTCGTTTCTGCACTTGACTCTCTGCGTAGAGACAACGAGCAGTCAAAGGTTTCTCAGAGTGGTGGTGTGTACAGCAAAGACTTAGATGTCAGTCATAATGATTGTCCAGTCAATGGCTTATTTCGTATTTTGAAAATACTTTAAATTTACAGCAAAACAAAATACTACACAGGTAAATAATGGTTTCAATTACAGGATTGTAAACTCATCTACATTCCTCAGGAAGGCACTACAATGGCCCTTGTGCTGCCATCTTCCCATTATAAAAGTTTGCTAATGTCTACCAAATCAGTGTGTAAAATGCATATAGGCATTAGCCAAAAGGTGCAGTTTACTCTGGATTACCCTACTGGCTAGGAGCATAAATCGGTCAAATGGATTTCATCAACTCAAGTTCAGTTCACCCAGGTTAAAATCCTGTGTTACTACAGAAGATTTCTTGGGGTGCACATCTTTGGTTCCTCTCACAGATTTGCTCAGTTTTTACCTGTTCTGTGGAAATGCAGCTCTAGTGCATCCGGTCTATCTACAGCATTTTGCTAAAAAGGACCTCAATTAACTTCTAAGGGTACCCCTGTGTACACTCTTCCTCATCTTAGGGCATCCCTGAAGCTGGGGGTCTCCATCCCCCAGCTGCAGGAATGCAGTCAAGTAACTTCCACTAACTGGGTATATCCCGCCTCCCTCTTTTGCCAGATTAAACCAGAGGCTCACCTAAATTAATTCCAATGGTCCCATTACTGAGACTGTCACCGCACACACAGTCCTACAACCATACATGGTATACATTGACAGCATTTACACTCGCTCAACATACACATGGCACATCAGCGCAAGGCTCTGGGGCTCACATACAAGAACTGAACAGGAGAGGAGTCAGTAATCCACACTCTCCTTTGGCACAAGAAAACAGTCTAGTCATGCAACTGAGTATGCTTTCAGCACCGGTTTATGCAACTATCTCAAATTATGAATTGTGGTCCCATATCGTTCATAAAGGTATTCTTGGTGCATCCCCTCCAGGTTACAAAACAGGTCCTGGACCTCGCGTTACTATGGACAAGCAGAAGCCTCTGTGCAGGTGGTTGATGAAAGCGAATACAGGGCCAAGCAAAAAAAGTCAGGATACAAAATTCACATCAGATGGGAACTTAGGTTAGGCCCAGACTTGTTTACAATGCAGAGGGGAACTTCTGACCAAACACTCCATCAATTACCACAATAGTTCTGACAGGAAATTAACAGCTCCAGGAAACAAAGATGTATAATTTTAATATCATTCTTCCTAAACAGATCTGCATTCTGAGCGGCTAGAGAAGTGAACCAGAAGTTGAATTATCAGAAAATAGGTGGTGTCCTGATCACCCTAGAACCTGGGCTAAAAGAAGACAGTTCTAGATCCTTGAGTCATCTGTTAATACAGAGATCTCAGACAGAATGCCATCTTGAGCATGTGCTGCTGTACGACCGTTAGTGCCCATTGTGTGTCTAACAGTCTTAGCCTTCATGCAGTTCTAATAAATATTCCAACTTCCTCTATGACAGCACAGGTTTGGAAATCACCAGACTCAAAATGAACCCACTTGATGCAGAATGCCTTGAGGTTCAATATATATACAAAACAGCAAAAACAGGGAAAAAAATCTATAATTAATCTGTCCATTTCCATACCTATTACAGTAACTCAAGACCATATGCTAAGGTCTTGATTACTATTGGCACTGTATTTCTAATGGGGCCGGAGGAAAGCAGCCCCGAATAAGAATCCAAGGTCCATGTGAACATCACGGATGCAGTGTATTTCACGCGTATACTTTGGCTGCTCAAACAACTGAAGTCTCTAGCTGAAATTTCATATATGCAATGAGGAATGACGAGGGGAGTCTGGATCAGAAATACAGATACTTCTGGTAATTCTTCACATGGTCTTATTACCAGGTAGTACAAAGGGCCACATGTAATGAGCCCTTAAGTGTCCAGCCTTCTTCCAATACTCTATTTGGTTAGCTGATGGGATGTCATGGTGGGTTGAGATGATAATTACTAAATAAAAAATAAAATAAAAAATAAATTAAAAAAAAGTCAACCTACAATCTTTATTATCCTATGATGAAATTCCAACTACAGCGCCTAAAAACGTTCACAATAATTCAACAGATTTTTCACTACAACTTGGCATTCTGGAGTATTTCGTAAGCTAAATTAAGTAATGGAATATCTGGAGGAAATTATAGCTTTGGAAACATTCACAGTTAAAATTACCACTGGAGACCATCAAGTTGCAACGTGTTAAGCACAGGAATGCATCTGCATACCAGAAGTCCTGGTAGCTTTGCTTCCTTATGCCTCTCAAGTCAAATTATGGGTAAGTTACAATTTATATTCTCAATTTCCTCATGGCTAGTTGGATGTGACACTTTTTAGTTAAGTCTTTCAAATTTTGCAAACACACCTAGAGAGGGGAGGGACACTTCTGTATTTTTTAATGAAGTATTCCAAAGCTACATTCTGACCACAGGCAAACTATTACACCAGGTCCATCAAGTTAAATGTTCTTAAAATGCACATGATCTGCACCATCACCTAATAACTAATCAATTTTAAGTAAACAAATTATTACTGTAAATCTTAACCAATTTTGTTCCAACGACAAAAGTTGAGCTACAATAGAACCTTGCGCAAACGCACACCAATAATGTAGAGTTGGATGTTCAGCAATATGCAACCAGTTTCCATATCAACTACATTTTTTCAGCTTATTTCCACGTCAACCCATTCAAAGTTAATTTCCTTTAAAACGGCACGACAGAAATACTTATTAAACACTGGCTTCTTTGAAAATGTAGGAAACTGCACTGATAAAGAGCTCTTTCTTTAAAAATGCTTTATATTGGAGCCATGTTTATTTTCACATCAAAAGGTTAAATTAGGTGATGATTTTAATCAGAGCAGTCTGTCTCGAGTCTTTCAATTCTCCTCACAATTCAGAAGTTGGAAAGTTCATCTTAAAAGCAGCCTGTTAGTGCAAATGGCCGATCCCAATGCACAGAATCAGAATCTACTATAATTTTATGCCCGCAAATGGGAATTACCACCAAGGAAAATCTACCAAATTGTTCCATTAGTTACTGTAAAGTTAGGGGTTAGAACCTGGGTGCTCCAGGGGAAGGGCAGGAGCAGCTATTAGGAAGGAACTGAATGGTCCCAATCAATTTACACACATACTCCCCAAAAAGCCTGAATTAAGAGAATAAATGTGGTACTAGATATAGACAATATTTTAATTACACTGAAGAATCTGAGTAACTTCACGTTTCTCTTGTGATGTGACATGGAGGAAAATTCTGCGATTACATCCAGTCACATAATTTTGAGTCATTTGGGGTAAAAAATACCTAGCAAAGCTTGCAGGAACAGAGTGCAAGCAGCTGCTGCTGTTCCAGTTCTGTTGCACTTAGCACTATTATCTTAGCACATAATGTATTCTCAGGTTTATTTTGTTTAATTCCATGCAAACCTGTGTAATTATGGTACAGCAAATTAAATGAGTTGCGCCCACTCCTACATAATACCCCCAATTTTTCCTGTCAGTTCACCACTAGGAGAAATAAAAATGTACCAGAGGAAAAAAGGAAAGGTAAATCCGCACGCTGACCACATTTATTTCATTGGGGTCAAAGTGGGTTAACAAAAACACATGTGGAAATCTATAGCCATATTTGAATTGTAGGAGAAAACTTACAGCTCACAGAAATACAACTTTTATTATAAAATAGGTTTGTAATTTGGCCACCAAGGGTCTCTCCAAAAAACATATGCATGTATATTCATGCTTGGGTGCAAAAATGTTGTTTTCTGTACACAATAAGTTGTTAAAACCTGGTGTAATACTTAAGAATTGCATAATGCCTATTAATATCAGGATATAAATAATTCATATTATTTATGTGAATATATAGAGGAGAGGATAGTAGCTGAGGAAGGGCTGAGGGATTGGTTGGGTGTAGATACTTTACCTAGTCTACTGCCTAACGAGCAGGCTCATTTGAATATAAAAATCTCACAGGGAGAAATAAGGTCAGTATTGAAAGCAAGTAAGGGTGAGGGGCAAAGCTGCAGGCTTGGATGGCATCCCGGTGGAACTGTATAAAATACTGGGCGAGTCTATAGTACTGACTATGGCAGCTCTGTAGAGATTGGGGTGCCACTGCCAGGATCTTGGAATGATGCAATTATTACTCGGATCTAGAAGTCAGAAAAGAGTCCATCATGTTGTGAGTCATATAGAGTGATATCACTCTTGAATAGCGATTATAAAATCTTTGTAAAGGTACTGGCGGATAGGTTAAATGGGGTGGTGACAGGACTCTTGCACCAGTATCAGAAGGGGTTCATTAAGGGTAGATAGCTTCATGAATTAACTTTTAATTTAATTGGGGCTACTGATCTGGCTACAATGTATGACTCATCTCTTGCGGTTATTACGTTGGATGCCATGAAGGCTTTCGATAGAGTCAACTAGGCTTATTTGGGCACAATCCTAAAAAATTATAATCTTGGTGAAAAGAATTGTAGGGTGATTGACCAGATTTATCAAGCTCCAACAGCAAGGGTATTGCTCAATGGGAGCCTAACGTCACCCTTTAAAATAACTAGAGGTTCAAGGCAAGGTTGTCCGCTATCACAAATATTGTGATATTTTATGGAAGAAGTTGCGTAAAAGGAGAGAGAAGGGGGTCTTGCATTGCCAGACTCACAATACTATGCCTGGGACTTCCATCTTAAGAATGCAAGGATGATTTTTATCTCCCCAGACTCTTCGGAAGTTGGGCTTACGTTCAAGGCTATGGTAGGAGGTGTAAAAGGGGTAGCAAAATCATTACTTGCTTACATTTGGAGACCCAAAATTCTTTAAAAAAGTGAAACTGAAAGTGTTGCAAGACATGGCAAAGGTCTGGTATAATATAAGGCAAGTAATGAAGGTAGAATATTACTGTCATTGAGCCCCTATTTGGGACTCTCCAGGCACTCCAGAGTGTTTCGATGACAAACTTGCTATTCCAATCAGGAAGGCAGGTATGGAATAGTGGGGGGAATCTCTTTAGAGATTGTAGTTTAGTTTCTTGGGATGAATTATATAAGGAGACTGGGGTGAAGCTGTCAAGTCTAAAATATATTCAGTTGAAAGGCTGGTCACAGAAGTCGAGCGAACCCAGAGCTGATGAATCATCTGGAAGAGAAGATTATGTGGGGACCCCCGGCCACAAAGGAAGTGTCTACTTGGTATTGGGAAATCCTGAATTCGGTGGATAGTGATTTTTCGCTGGCAGAAGATCTCTGGAGAGGTTGTTTACCTAGAGAGCAACTTCAGGATTTCGGGCAAGTCTCAATGCATACTTTGCTCACTGTGGTTAAACCTGCCCCCTTAAGAAGAAACTACCACTCTTCTATTCACAGAGCTTACCTGGCCCCACATAAACTTTCAAAAATGAGGAAAGGGGGAGTGGTTAAATGTGCTAAGAGTGGCCTACAACATACAACAGATATCCACATATGCATGGAGTGTCCAGCAACATACCCATTCTGGGAAAAAGTGGGAAAGGCTCTTTAAAATGTTGTGGGGCTGAGATTAAGGTAAGTCTCTCTCTATTTTTGGAATAACAGAGGGGTCTGGTGAGCTGAGCAGAGATATACAGAAATTGCTTTTCTATGCAATACTGTGGCCCAGAAGAGAGAGATGTCAGAATTGGATAGGAGACACACCCCCTACATATGCAGAATGGTTTGGAGTGCTTTGCTAGGTTTTGAAGATGGACACAGCCTGTGGAGTTTCTAGAGCAAAAAGATTTTTGTTATGTTTGGTGGAGCGGTTGAGAAATCATTCAAGTAATTAAGGAACAGAGATAAGAGGATGTTTTTTCCTGTCAGATGACTACACCTTTTCCCTGCTCCCTTAGCTGCGATGGTATATCGGCTCCCCAACCAGGGTTTGGTGAGAGAGGTTTGGCCTTCCTGGTCAGGGTCTATTTTTGCAAGTGAGTGGGTTGCTCAAAGAAGACCTGGAGCCTGAGGTGAATGAGGACAATACAAAAAAAAAAAAAATACATCACCAAATATTAGAAGACTTTTTCACATACTAGAAATTACATCATCAGATAACTCCCCTGACTTGGTGAGGCTGTCAACTGATGTGGAGAAAGTCTTAAACTCTGTTGGCTGAAGATATTTAAAATGAGTGCTCCAGCTTATAGTGTTCAGGTGTGCCATTACCCCCGAGTGTCTCTACTAACGGCAAACCCGACAGCGATGGTTTGCACAGATTGCTAAATATTAGATACCAGTAGGATGAACAGAAGCACTAGGCAGGGGTGGCTGCCTTCTCCCCTTACTTTTGTAACGGCATTGGAGCTGTTGGCTAATGCTATGCGAACAGTGGTACTGATAGAGGCATAGTTGCACAGGGTGTACAGCACATTAATACATTCTATGCGTACATAAAGCTACAAATGCACAATGAAAGTAAGACACTGGAACCCACATTAACCGATTTGATGGACGCGAAGGTGCTGGGAATAAGTGTGAACTGGAATAAGAAGTGGATATATCCAATATAACCTGACGACATGGGTGCGGAGGGTGGTGGGAATCAACTGCAGATGATCTAAAAATCATACATTCCAATGCCCAGGTACACTAGCATACAGACTGGTATACTGAATAAAGTTTAAAGTTATAGACGTTAACATGACAAAAGCAATACTGTGGCTCAGAGGCAGCTTTGAGATTTGGAGAACCCTTCCTCTGATGGGTCACACAGTCTTGGAGAAAATAGTAGTCATAACAGGAATATTCTACTTCCTCAAGAACTTACTCATATGTCACAACTGTTCAGTAAGATAAATGGAATGGCAACTGACTTTACAAGGAACAACTGGAAACGAAAGGTGAAATTGAAGAAACTCCTGTCTTGGGGGGGGATCTACAGGCCACAGATTATGAAATTTACTATTGGGCAGCCCACCTGCAATGGTTCACTGTGCCTTTGAAATTCAAACGTTGCTGACAGGGATGCAAGAGGGCAACATGAGAGGCAGCTACTGGACCCCAGGGCAAAAAAATGCCTGTCCTTGCTTATGCAGTGCTTGAAAAGAAGCTTAGAGAGAGCCAGCATAAAGGTGATGTATACATCAGTGATGCTAATAACAGGACTAACTGGGCTGAAGGTGCAAGACGGGACATAGAAGCTAAAACCCTAAAGGAAAGCGGAGCCGGACACAATGGAAGGCTTGTGTGTGGCCGGAGAGGTGCAAGGGTTCCAGGAACTGATCCAAAGAGAAGGCACACCTATATGGGAAATCTTAATATATGACAAAAGAGTTAAATCAATAAATCAGCAGAGAAATTGAAAAGTCACAAACATACAGTTATTCAACAGATCCTGGGGATAGGGCGATATAGGCGGCTAGTAACGATTTTACACAGAGCTTTACCAATAGAAACAAAGTGACCAAATGACGTCACAGAAAAGGCTTCAAGATGATGGGATTGAGTGAAAAGATACTGACTGGGTGCGGATACTTGGTTATACCACAAAAGCATTTAAAATGTACTTCACAGGACTTACTGCACCCCTAGGAGACTATGTAAGATCTATAGACTCCCAACTGCTGAATACCCCTGGTGTAGAAAGGAAGAAGAACATTTTCACCATGATGCAGAATACCAGGTGGTAGTAACTAATATAGTGGAAAAAACAACGGGGAGAGAACATCTACTTGCAGCAAATTCATAGATGTGGTACGTCTTCCAGCCAAAAGAGCAATAGCCATGTAGTGGAAAGTGGCAAAAGCCATTGAAACTGAAAGATAGAGGTGGAGGTTATAAGATAGTAAAGGCTTGAGGCAAAGGCCCATTATGTGGAGAAAAATAAAGGCATCACCAATTGAAAGAAAACACAGGCATGGGATGCTCTGCTCCTCTAGTTCACAAAAGTAGGAGAACAATAATGTAAATCCTATACTGAGGTGGAACACAGACGAACTTCGTCGGAACCCTCAGAAGGATCCACTACCCGAGAAATACATTCTTTGTGCAATTCCCAAGGGAATTGACAATACACACACAATACAACTTAAACATGACAAAGGCGTGCACTTGACCCGAGGTGGTTTCTTTGTTTTATTATTATTTTTTCTTCTATTCCGTTTACTATAGTTGATATTCCAGCTGCTTACTTTATTCTGGTTAATCTAATGGTGCAGCACTTCTACTAGATGATCATTCCATATTTGCTATGATCTCCTGAACCTAAACAAGCATTTGCAATGCAATGGGTCTCGCACTTGCATGAGTTAGAGCTACTGGCGTTGTATATTCATAACTGGACTTTCCTCACCACATAAATTGGTCAACACTGCCTCATAATTTGGTCTTTTCTAGGTGTGGGCGTTAAATTCCACTTGCGGTGTTTGCAGAGGATGTCCCCTCTTCATGCTCCGCTTAGAGCACGGAGTTCCGAAAAAAATCTATGTATCAAAGTTTTTTCCTCATTCTCAACTTAAAGCTGGTGAGCGCATGCGAGGAAAATCACCACCTCCTAGCGACATTTCTCATGCAGGCAGCCGCGGATGGTCGCTACAGCCCACATTGGGAAATCTTCAGTTTGCGTTGAGGAAGTTGCCGCTCAAGTAGAAAATCTACTCTGCGCCTGGTGTTGTTCGTGGTGATTTTTAGGAGCAAGACAAATGAATGGCGTGACTTAATGCACTCGTAGGGCAGAGTTGTTTGGGTCAGTTCTCGGAGTTCCGCGTAGCAAAACCCTGCAAACCATGCCCAAGGCTAGTCTTTTCCTGCCACATAATTCCAGTGGCCCTGCATATAATTAAAGCACTCCCATTTACCTTCTACCTCTATCTGCAGCCAAAAATGAAAATGTTGCAGTTTAGCATCCTAATTTAAATCTGCCATGCTAATTCCAATAGAAGACCACTTTCACCACTTCACCATCATTTTTTGCTGGCTGGCTAACACAATTCCCCCAAAAAAGACACAAGACAGCCACGGAGTAAAGGGAGAAATAAACTAGAAGATCATCCAAATATATCAAGAGTGTTCAAACAGTCATACGGTAATAAGGATGTTAAGTTGGCCTGAATCATGGTCATAATTGCAATAAGGAGATATTAATAAAACATACAATTATCATATAAACCCAATAAAAACCTTTATAAGAAATAAACATGTGGCATTACACTGTAATGTACAGAACAGCCCCTAGAGGACAACAAAATGAAAAATGCATTTGAAAGAAACAGTCATGTAACCATATAGTTAGCCCCAAGATGACAAAATCACATGAAAAGAAAATGACCAAAAGTAATGCAGTGTAACCATATACTTAGCACCTAAAGGACATAGTGCACAACACATTTTCAGAGCTAGAAGGGCTACTGCAATGATATTACAAACACAGCCTTAAAACACAAACTACTCTCATATGTAATGAGAGATGTTAAAAAGACACTGACTGGAGGGAGGAGTTAATTTGGGCCCCCACTAACCTAGTGTGGGGACCCAGATATGATCTAGACAAATTGCCCTAGGACCACTACAGGCTGAATTATGAGCAAAAATGTTTTTTAAAAGAATGCCCTGCATAGCATTATGGGACAACTGAGTTCAGCAAATATTGTAGTATGTTGACTGTAATGGTCAGAACAGCCCCTAGAGGACAACATGGTCATGTAACCATATAGTCAGCCCCTAGAAGGGCATAACCCCATGAAAACAGAATGGAAGAAAGTAATGCAGTGCAGCCGTATATTTAACTCCCAGAGGGTGTAGAGTCCTACACATTTCCAGGCTCTGAAGGCCTACCGCAATACTAAGACCTTTAGAACACAAACTACTCTAAGTTGTAAAACAAACGTTCCAGCCAGACAGAGATTAAAAAGACACTTAATGGTGGGAAGGGTGATTATTTTGGGGTCCCCACTAACGTAGTGTGGGAACCCAGAGATGATCTAGACAGAGAGAGTGGGTTGTGGTGAACACTTTGAAGGTGGTCCTATAGTCCTAGGACCACCATAGGCTGAGTTATGGGCAAACATGTTGTGAAAAAGAATTATGGGCCGAGTTTTGAAGAATGCAGTGAATATTGTAGTATCGGCTTTCCCAATGTGGGGAAGAGCCGGGTTGTGGATTTTTGTGTTTTTTAGTAAAGCATTTATTAATGATAAGTGTTTCTGCGAAAGCTATTGAGCGCAAAGGGTAAAGTCGAAGGAAATCACTCTGATTAGGTAACAGTGTGAACAATGTGACCAGTGCTTCAGTACCACTGATGGAGTTTGTGCTGTTGGCGCTGTGAGCATTGAGAGTGACATGGCTGCCATTGTGCACAAATGGAGAGACAACAGAAAAAGCAGTCCGCCCACAATGAAGTTTACTGGCCATCGTGCAATTATCCATGTAACAGGATCAGTCTGCAAGGGGGTAACAAAACCGTACCAAGGCGGGACAAAGGTTAAAGCATTTATCAATTACATCATGAGAATTTGGAAAGGCAAGCCCACAAACAAGTGAAAGTGGTGGACATTCAATAGGAGTGGTTTGATAAGCACTTGCACGCACAACCTATAAAAGTAAACTACCAAACACGATGGGCTGAAGTCAATGTAATGGGTGTTGGTGTTAGCATAAATGGGGAAGAAACTTAATTAGATCATAAATGCCTTTTTTCTCAAGATCTGGAAGAAAAAAAATATGGTTGTTAAAAAAAAAATAGAATCTTGACCTGGCAGTTGAAGTTGGACTGTTCCTAATGGAGCAGTACCAAGAGTGATTTGCATATAACAAAATTTTAGTCTTGAGGGGAACAGTGAGCAAATTAACAATGGATTGACACGTGGCTTTTGCGTTGCTTAATTAAGGTAAACTGGTATATGGAATCACTACCCTTAGTTTTAAGATCACTATCCGAGGATAAGAAAATAATACTATCAAAATGTCATTTCTAATAACAGGTTTACATTACAAGGTAACACTTTGCATTAAGTACTTTAAAAAGGGCCGATCCGCGATCAATCAGAAATAAGTGACACTAATTAGTGATACAAAAAAACACTTGCACTTAATCCTTTTTTTAAATAAAAGTTGCATTTTTGCTTACTGTACATAACGCTTTTTCTGTTTCAGGCACCAAAGTCACCATTTGCTCATTTACAAAAGTTATTGATCTGCTAGCTTATAGTTTCAAGATGGTAAAGTAGAAATTAACTAATTTGGACAGTGACGTCAGTGCTTACATTGGGATGGAAACTGAGGTGAATACACCTTTGTAATATATTATGAAGGTAGCAATGAGGGGAGAAGTGGCATTGTATTATCTGTGAGAAGGAGGCCGACACAAAGTAGGAAGAGAACATCGGTTTTTAATTGGTTCTCACCTGGTGAGAACATGAAGAACCTATCACTAGAATGGAACTTATTTTCTAACCGTGTGAAGCTTGTTAGTGTTGCTCCTGTTCATGTTAGCAGGTAAATGTCATTTCCGTCTCTTAGGAAGAATGTTCCTTATTTTTCTGCTCAGTTACGCTCAAGAGCAAGCACGCTGTTTCTCTCCCCAACCTGCCCACAACCTTAGCTTAGCGGTAGGGTGTTTTCTTTAAAGAAAATAAGAGTTTGCTTTGATTTGCTTGTGTTGCCTTTAAAAACGCAATGTTTGCATTACTAATTAAATTACTTGGGTTATGTTCATGACCATTAGACAACACCAGCAAAAACACCTGCAGCAACAAGACTCCTAGCCTGTCCAGTGGTCATATTGAATGGTCATTAGGAAGAAGCAGTCACTGGAACAAGGTCATAGAGTGGACAAACAAGCAGGGTACAACAACATAGCAACAAGGTGCAACAGTAAGATCTAAAGACATAAGCCATCAACCATTCTCCCCAAAGTGTGTGGATTGAGGACTTATCTACAGACACTTTTTCGGATAAGCATAGTTGTGCGACGCAGAGAGCATGGTAGTGTGTGAGAAGAGCAAGTGATTATGAGAACCAGCATATTCCTTTTCCTCATGGCCCACGATAGGGTGCAAAACCTAATGAGAAAAAAGAAGGCAGCCCCAAACGAACGGGGGGGGGTGCACATATCGCACAGGGGGGAGGAGGGGTGAAAGAGGAGGTGAAGCGTGTCTCGAGGCATCACACCATGACAGAAGCAGTGCCCCCAGGAGGCAAACAAGTCCAAAGAGTTTAAGGAGTGCATCCCCAGAGAACATAAACAGGTACAAGGGGGAGGCCGAGACATAAGCGCAGGGTGCAAAGGCATCAACAAGTACTTCACGCCACTGGGGAAAAATGTCAGCAGTAAAACTCCCCTTGGAGCCCCACTGGAGATCTTTCAGCCACAGTGCAATTAACCTGGGCACCTCCTGGGTGGATGCTCCTCCAAGTAAAGCAGCACAAGAATTAATGCCGGAATTATCCATGTCAAGTGCACCAAGAGAACAATCTGTTCAAATAGCCCAGTACAATTCAATTGCGCATGCTATCCAACCTCGGAAGTGGGCCCCTTATCTCCAATCATAGTGATAAAAGGCAGGGGTGGGTCACTCGAAGATCTCTCCTCTAAGGTTAATGGCATAGAAAGAAACCCTAAAATAAGCCTCAACAAGCAGGCACTAGTATGGCCAACCTCAATGAAGTACTCGACCTCCCCCGCTGGGAGGTCTCTCTCACACAGGAAGAATTAGATGAGACCTACAGGGGGTCTATACCCTGGACCCCAAGACCAATGTGGTCCAGCTCATAGGCACTGTATATATACCACTAATCAAGTGCCCATTGCAGCAGAACAAAAAGGCGACCCCAGATGCCACAATTACGTCAGCCCTTCATACCACTGAAGATGAAAAATCAATAATTAAGCATTTACCACCCTCAAAAGTCGGGGGTGGCCACACTCAAATCTCAGGGCCCTTGGGACATCCTTAACTGAGGCAACCTTATGAGAATCTGCAGTGCTATCCATGGCTTGGAACTAATAAAAGTAGTAAAGATCTACAATAGGTAGCCTTCTTTACACCAAGAAAGGGCAACATAAGCGAGTACACCGAAGTTTGCTTCAGCAGCACAGAGCGCAGTTAGTACTGTCCAAATCGGAGTTACTCATGGGGTATAGAGCTGAAGGAAGCAAGTATAGCAAAATACCCTTCCTTCTAATCCCACAAAAAGAAAACAATAAAAGGAACAACTTCTTGACAACAAACTCCTGGGCTGGCAACCAAAGATCTTTTCTGCAACATGCTAAGGGGGTGTCCCCCACCTTCACTATGAGGCCAAGAGAACTCACAATGTCCATCGCTGACGGCGTTTCACGGATAAGGCATTGCCAGTGCATTTAGACCCAGATATTTGCTCTTGCCCTGAAACCTGAGAACCGCCATAATAGTCTTACATTCCATATCTTCATTCTCATCAGATAATGCGTTACATAAGGAGTACTCTTCACTGTCTCAGCACTAAGCACACTCCATTCCAGCAAGTGGTCTGGGCTATCAACAACTGCATGATATGTGACTTCCAACTATTCTTCTCAGTTTGTATGTATATTTTTTCATTACAACCCAACATGTAAAATAGGACTCAAAACAATCTGCTACTTGTTTATTTGCTTTCAGGACTTATGACAATGTAGACATCAAAAATGTTGATTGGTGAGTGTATTATCTTAATTTGTTTTTTAAAACATATCAATAAAGAAAAATCTAATAAAGACCTTCTGGAAATTAGAGCCAGTGATGGAACTAGAAAAGCATTTGTAAATCATCACAACTAAACAAAAATCTCTCTGCCAGTCAAACAGGGGTTAAATAGCTTCTTATGGCAAGTCTGAATTCTAGCGAGATCAAATCAACCTTCTACAATTCAGAGATTGGTTAGACGAGTACCATCAGACAACAGCAACACCTGATATTTACAGAGTTAACAAAAAGCACAGTACGAAGCGCTGCATAAAAACCCATTGCTATTGTTATTATTGCTGCTATAACTCTCCTGTACAGAACCCCCCCCCAAAAAAAAAAAGACATTAAGGGCCTTACTTTGAATTTGACGGTTCCACCACAGGACCACCAAACTCGCGGGGAGGATGCCATCGCCATGGTGGTGGCATCACTCCAAGTGTATTACAATGTTGCCTCCAGGCTGTCTGGCAGGAACAGTTCTACAATATTAGTCTCTGCTTCCTTCAATATCATCGCACATTCGAAATGCGCACTGTCTACAAAACAGACAATGCGCATACTCACGGTGCTGGGCAGAGGGCCCATGGCATGCGCAGTGCAGCCCCCCTAACCTCCCCCCGATGGCCCTCGGCACTGGCTTTCCACAAGCCTTCTCATGGTGGGAGAAAGTGGAGTTGTAATCAGCCAGGCAGCGCAGAGTTCAACACCGCCCTGGCTGAGTACATCTCAGATTGCCTTCAGACCACCTGGAACCATGCCTGGAACCATGTTCCCGGAGGTGAGGGCGGTCCCCTGGTGGGTCTGCTCCCAGGGGTGTAATGTGGCAGTCGGACTGCCCCAGTTGCAGCAGTCAGACTGTCACTGTGAGGCTGGCGGTCCTTCGACAACCACCCTCGTAATGAGGCCCTAAGTCCTTTCCATTCTACAAGATTCTGTGACTCAAGGGGGCTAATATTGGGTCAATGCAATTGTCCCACTCAAAAGGCTATTCCTCACTATATCCCCTCTTAGTGACGCTATGCAAAGCAAGCTTATGCAATACCCGCTCACCTAAATAGGCCAATGCACATCTGAAATTATGACAAACATTAGACCCATCGAGGGACTGTCCTGTGCAGCAAAATAAAAGTTGCAACCCTGGCCCTGCTTAGCTCTCCTTTTGCCTCGAAAACCACTCCTTCCTAATCAATCTGGCATCTACCCCAACAGGAGCACTACAAATGCCTCAGGGATCTTATGGAAGTCAACTTCCTATCAATTTTACCGAGACTTCACAGGATAACCCTTGTATTTGTGATCGTCCTTTCCTAACTAAACCACTGTATCCTATTTTGTAACTGCTTAACAAAATAATGTAGACACACTGAAGATATTTATGAGATTAAAAATGAAGCTGCTTTTTACATTTTTAAATCACACCCTCTCGGCACTGAAGAACATTCAACAGCTGCTGATGAAGCAACACATTGAATGTAAGCCCACCGCCTGCTGATTAAAGCTATGTCTGACCCCACATATAGATGCTTCACTAGGGTGTTCCAAATCCGACATCCAGCCAACCACCTAAGGCTGGCCTTCCAAAGCCTGCTGGCTAACAAAGTGGATTGCAGTCCAAAACACACATGGATCATTTAGGACTAGTTATCTACTTTACACAGTTTTGTGACTTGTATTTAATTTATCAATCTACATTTCAATGGTGAACCATACTAGATTGTTTTATGCAGTGACACAGGGTTTGGAATAATCTCAAGGATTCTATGGATTTACGGAAGGTGTATGGTTAATAATTAGTGGTTTCCATTCCCCTAGGGGTTCCTAAAAAGCCTTAATTGTTGCTTATGTAGCGAGCCCACATTTATCTAGAGCGATAAGCTGTTTAAATGTGAATTGTTTCTTATAAATATGTAAGAGTTTGAAGTACATACATTACAAAGATTTTGCAGGACCTGGACACTTTTTTAATTTTGACTCTACATCTGTAGCAATGTAGGTGACCTGATGGCCCTTCAGATGCTATGTCATCTGAGCCATCTATTGGAGTTTTAGAACCACTTCACAATACTGAGTTATGGCAAAAGGCTTCTGTCTGGACAATCTCTCACTTGATTTCTTCTCCTCACTGCCAGCTACCTTTAAATAAGTACTGGAGAAGCCAATAGGTCTCAGCTTTAAAAAGTGAATGCTCAACATACTGGCTTTGCCATTGCTTGTTTGCACTGGCATTGGTGCTCCTACACATTTTATTTCCAATTTACCATTATAAAATGCTGTTGGCCATGTTAAACTGTAAATTAAAAATACCAAAATGGCCACCGGCATCTCACAACAAGTATGCATGCCATGCATGCACACAAAAGACAGCCATCCTAGAATGTTTTTCTTTTTCAGAAACAAATGATGGGCGCTGTGCAGAAAATTTGGCTGAGATTCACCATCTGCCATTCTGGCATTTTTAAATTACCATTCCAACATTGCCAATCACCATTTTAGAAAGGTAAATTAAAATAAGAAAGATGCAAGAAAGTGACAAATAGAAGCTGGTATCAGTTTGCAGCTGCTGGTTTCTTTGAAGAAAAAAAAAATGAAACATTAAATAAATGTAAAAATGGGAAGCAAGACGGGTGCGGGTGTCAGAGAACAAGGGAGCAACAGACAATCGTGGGTAGGGGCACTAAAACGGACAGAGTGGTGGTGTGGGCCCTCAGAAAATAAAGTCATGCTAAAAAAATGAAATATACACAACAGGAGGAGGACAGGGCAACGGATAAGCAGAGGGTAAAAGCAGAAACAGGGTGGGGATGGGAAGGGAAAAATTCAACTTAAAAGTTAAATACCCTCAGATCTGCATTGGAAGGGTCAAATGCAACCAACCAGAAGGTAATGTAAAGCAAAAATGCTCGAGGGACACACAACAACAGGCAGGAAATCAGTCAAATGAGGAATAGAGAATTGAGAGGTACAAGGAGGCCATCCAATCATAGGCAAGGAACTGATCCACAGCCCTGAATATTTACTGTATCTTATAAAATAGGTCTTCAACAAAATAAAGTACATAGGTGAAAGTTTAGAAAGTGGTGTCAGAGTCAAGGGACAAGTTCTGCTATGCTGGGGACAACCCTAAAGTGCTCCGCCGTCTCCTCTAACTTCTTCTCACATTCATAAACTTTTACTCTCCAACCTCTTAGATTTGACTTAGACCTGAAAACATAATATGACATTTTTGCCTGTGGGCAACACGCACCATATCTTAACTATTCGTGAATGGTCACCTTTAGATTGCACTGATATCGATCCTGAGGAAAAGCCATTTCTTTTTCTCCACACAACTCTCTATATTCCTCCGCTTTTATTATTGCAGACAGTCTGCATTTCTTAGCACTACATTAGGCTAGCTTATAACTTCTATGCACAGGATAAAAGCCACACATCTTTCTTTACAGGCATGAGGAGAAACCTAGCTGTGCCTTGGAAATGACACTCCATTGTGAGGGGAAAACAATTGTAACACATGAAGACACCTTGCGGGACTGCTTTACATGTATAAGAAACGAGGTTCTACGCAATGGGTACAGTAACGCTAGAGACCCTATGCTGCATTTGATATACAGGGAGTGCAGAATTATTAGGCAAGTTGTATTTTTGAGGATTAATTTTATTATTGAACAACAACCATGTTCTCAATGAACCCAAAAAACTCATTAATATCAAAACTGAATATTTTTGGAAGTAGTTTTTAGTTTGTTTTTAGTTTTAGCTATGTTAGGGGGATATCTGTGTGTGCAGGTGACTATCACTGTGCATAATTATTAGGCAACTTAACAAAAAAAAATATATACCCATTTCAATTATTTATCATTACCAGTGAAACCAATATAACATCTCAACATTCACAAATATACATTTCTGACATTCAAAAACAAAACAGTGACCAATATAGCCACCTTTCTTTGCAAGGACACTCAAAAGCCTGCCATCCATGGATTCTGTCAGTGTTTTGATCTGTTCACCATCAACATTGCGTGCAGCAGCAACCACAGCCTCCCAGACACTGTTCAGAGAGGTGTACTGTTTTCCCTCCTTGTAAATCTCACATTTGATGATGGACCACAGGTTCTCAATGGGGTTCAAATCAGGTGAACAAGGAGGCCATGTCATTAGATTTCCTTCTTTTATACCCTTTCTTGCCAGCCACGCTGTGGAGTACTTGGACGCATGTGATGGAGCATTGTCCTGCATGAAAATCATGTTTTTCTTGAAGGATGCAGACTTCTTCCTGTACCACTGCTTGAAGAAGGTGTCTTCCAGGAACTGGCAGTAGGACTGGGAGTTGAGCTTGACTCCATCCTCAACCCGAAAAGGCCCCACAAGCTCATCTTTGATGATACCAGCCCAAACCAGTACTCCACCTCCACCTTGCTGGCGTCTGAGTCGGACTGGAGCTCTCTGCCCTTTACCAATCCAGCCACGGGCCCATCCATCTGGCCCATCAAGACTCACTCTCATTTCATCAGTCCATAAAACCTTAGAAAAATCAGTCTTGAGATATTTCTTGGCCCAGTCTTGACGTTTCAGCTTGTGTGTCTTGTTCAGTGGTGGTCGTCTTTCAGCCTTTCTTACCTTGGCCATGTCTCTGAGTATTGCACACCTTGTGCTTTTGGGCACTCCAGTGATGTTGCACCTCTGAAATATGGCCAAACTGGTGGCAAGTGTGATCGTGGCAGCTGCACGCTTGACTTTTCTCAGTTCATGGGCAGTTATTTTGCGCCTTGGTTTTTCCACACGCTTCTTGCGACCCTGTTGACTATTTTGAATGAAACGCTTGATTGTTCGATGATCACGCTTCAGAAGCTTTGCAATTTTAAGAGTGCTGCATCCCTCTGCAAGAGATCTCACTATTTTTGACTTTTCTGAGCCTGTCAAGTCCTTCTTTTGACCCATTTTGCCAAAGGAAAGGAAGTTGCCTAATAATTATGCACACCTGATATAGGGTGTTGATGTCATTAGACCACACCCCTTCTCATTACAGAGATGCACATCACCTAATATGCTTAATTGGTAGTAGGCTTTCGAGCCTATGCAGCTTGGAGTAAGACAACATGCATAAAGAGGATGATGTGGTCAAAATACTAATTTGCCTAATAATTCTGCACTCCCTGTAACATTGCAGACAAATATGGAGTGCTGCATTCGACGAAAGAAAAAAAAAGGCCTGCCAATGCATATGTAGAGACAATATAAAGTAGTTGCTAGGTCAGACTTCACAGTCACTAAACAGAAGGGAAGATCAGGACAAAGAGCAGTGGAGGAAAAAGACCAAAGAGGATGCACAATGATATAATTTGCCAACCATGTGCAGAGCAAAATAACGCAACTTGTGGAATTAAGTAAAATGTAATGATTTTATCATTGTATTTTATTTTGCAAGGTCCAAAGAAATAATATATTAACACTGCATTTGAAGATGTAAAAGTGGAGTCTGCCAATTTCCCAATTACGATCTGAGCACCAGATTTACTCTCCACTATTTTTTCTTTTTTGATCCAGCCCAAAAATATTACAACAGAGCAGTGAAATGTGACTTGTAAATCCAGAGTTCCAGCCAATAACAACACAATTCTGATAGACCCCTCTAAAAGAGAGAACTTCTATGTTCTCACAGTCAAAATGTGTAATGCCACATATTCTGTGGGAGTTTTGCGAGGAAGCTCATGTTTTTGATGTAACACTTGAGAGATGTCTGCTGAAAATGTATACAAAAGTTGCTTCACAGAAGAAACATTTGAAAGTTTACATTTGAAAAAAACAAAGGTTAAAAGTTATAATTAGGTGAAAATGTCAGATAAAACAGGGCCACCAGAATGCTCGGAGAGGCGGACTGCATGCCCCCTCCCAGATAATAGCGATGGCGCCAATTCCCCAGGCCCTGGCCTTCACCTGGGGGCCTATATTTTAAAAATGGCAGAAGCCTGCACTCTTAACAGGACCATCGATCTGCAGATCCTCAGAGTCCTCTGGAAACACATCACCCCTCCAGGCCTCGGGGGCGGGTATCCCCTATCATGCCCCCACCTGTTCATTATTCTTTTTCTAGGACAGCAGACTGAGTCCCCGAGTCCTAAAATGGCTACTGCTACTTCTTTGTTGATGTGGTGGCAGCCACTCAGATCCATGGGCCTGCTTTATATATTAGCAGAGGGATTACTCCATCACAACTTTGAAACTCTGAAGGATACCCCGTCAGCCAAAATCTAAATCCCATTGAATATAAATGGTTTGGGATTTTGGTAGACAGGATATCCATCACAGTTGTGACAGAGTAATCCGTCCATCAATTTCGAAATCAGGCCCTATATATATTTAGATCTGTCAGTTTGTGGTGTTATATATACACATTCATTTTGAACCTTAATTTCTAAAAAAAACTACTGAACGGAATTCCACCAAATCACACAAAGCATACTTAGTGGACCTAGGTCTTGCTTTCCACCAAATCTGGTGTCATTCCATTCAGCCATTGTGACTGCTGCTGTGTCTAACTTCCCTATGGAAAACTGCATGGGAAAATCCATTTTCCAGGCGCCCCTTTTTCTTGACCCCCATTTTGATCACCCCACAACTTTCCATGAAGCAACAGAGTTGGGTGACTTTTAAACTGGAAAGTTTTGCCAAGATTCATCAAACAGCACCAAAGTTATAAACAAACCAAAACATCAATTTCCCATGGGAACATAGTCCTAAGAACAACTACCCAGTGACAACCACCACTGGGTAAAATAAAAATTATATATAGGGATATACTTAGCAAGAAAGTTTTACAGAAATTTGTAACGTTAAAATGTGTAAAACATTTTAACCAATGTAATGTTGCTTTTCTATCCCTTTTAACCCATTGGCTGCTATAGACATGCATGAGACATCCAAAGCACTGGCGCTCGGGTACTAAGAACATGTTCAGCACATCCAAGCAGCCACTCATGGAGGAAGCACTGGCTCTCCCCCTGCCCCATTATTTCATGCTTCCAAAGCCACCCCGGACACATTTCTTGGCAATCTGATGATGTGAGACCGCACGCAGAGTACGATCATCAAGTCATATGCTTCCAGCACTTTGTTGGAGGACTAAGCGAAAGTTCTTTGAGCCAGAGGGGAGGGAGGCAAAATTGGATGCCAACAGAGGCACTGGGGAAAGAAAAGAGTTTCTCCTTTCCCTATTATCTCTTTTGAGTGCATTCCTGCTAGAGCATCACACATGGGACTGCAATCAAGAAGAAGGAATGAAACCACTGGGCCACCAGGGATTTATTTGTTGTTTTATTTGTTTGGGGGGGGGGAAATCAAGGTTGTGTGGACACTCAGACACAAAGAATTTATGTGTTTTAACAAGTGGCCCCTTGCGCAAGGTTCGCTCCCCACATAAAAGGGGTGTAAACTTGATCTTGTTTCCGTCCTGTTCTTCAAAGACAGATCCGCTGTTTTTTAGGCTAATCTGCCGCGGGGTGGGAGGTTTTAAACCCACAAGACACCACTATCTTTGTGTTTTGAGTAGTGGCCCCTTTGGGCAAGGGTCACTCCCTCCTAAAAGGGACTATGCTTGTTCTGGTTTCCACTCCGCCTCCCAGGGGCAAATCAGCTGTTTTTTAGGCTGGTCTGCACGCCAGAAGAGCGGAAACCTAACATTTTTTTTTACTGTTGTAATAATTTTAGTATGTTTTATTGTCTTTTTATTTTTTTGTTCTTCCTTTCTAGTGGGATATGTTTGGTGCTTGATGTGTCTGTGCAGATGGTCATCTCTCTAGCCATCTGTGGGAAGTGAGAAGTATATAGCTATCTCTTTGTAGTGGAAAGTTCATTGTGTGGCATGTATTGATATTTTGTCAGAATGTCATATCAATTGTTGTACTTACTATTTGATACAGCCAGTTGATGGTGTTCTAACTTGACACCAATGCATATGTAGAGACAATATAAAGTAGTTGCTAGGTCAGACTGTGTTTATGGTTGTCTGTGTTTTTGTGAGTTTTATTAGTAAGCATCATGGCTTCCCGCAGGGTGACCGCCTAGCAGTTTGTTGGTCTATTTTTTTAATCTGGCGTCGAACACGGCTCCGAGACTGACTCTGCATCTCAGGCAAAGGATCAAGTGCAAGATTCTGGCGGTGAATTTTCTCCCCCAGAGAAATAATCGAATGATGACTACTATTGATAAAGTGCCTCATTTAGTGCAGGGTGTGCCTTTAGTGCAGCATGAGCAAACTGGATTACAGCCAGGGGCTCGAAGACTTCCTACTGGAAGTGCTGAACCCTGGGTTGTCCCTAGCATGGTGCAGGCCGTTTCCCTGCCTTTAGTGTATTGCAGGGTGTAGAGTTAACAGAAAATGTTGCCTATTGTAGGAAAGTCTTCCTTATTGCCCTGGTCACCCCAAACAGTTTGGTCAGATACTGGTGGTTACTGACTCTTGGCTGTGCCCTGGGTACTGCTTACCAATCCCAGGGTCAGTGCTCTGTGTAGAGTGGATATGTAAACTAGGCAAATTAAAATTGGTAATATCAACCTACCTATAAGTCCCAAGTATATGGTAGGGCATATAGGTTTAGGGACCCCGACATAGGTAGTGCACCCATAGGTGCACTGCTGTGGTGTCCAGTGTAATCTTAAAGGCAGGCCTGCCATGCTGGCTGCTTTTAAACTAAAGTTACATGAAAATTCGACTTTGGAATTAAAAGTACTTCCAACTTCCTAAACAACCTTATTTTTACATAAAAGTCACCCCTAAAGTGTGCCCTATATGCCCCTAAGGTTGGGTGCCATGTAACTATAAGCATGGACCTTATAAAAATTGTTTTACAAGCCCTGGTGAGGTAAAATAGCCAAATTTGTTTCCCCCCTCACTGTAACCACAGGCTAAAATGAGTAGACTTTATTTTAATTAACAAAGTCCCCTTAAGAGTCAGATACCTCGAGTTTGGTATCAAATTAATTGTTATAATAAACTCGACAACTTACAATTGTGGATTTTATATAACTAGTTCAGGTAAAGAGTTTTAAACTCTACCTGAAAAGTTGCCAACTTCACTCTGTAGTGCCCTTCTCTGATTGGTCAGCCTGCCTTGATGAGGTGTGAAGTGGCCTGGGCTCAACACAAAGGATGTGCCTGGGGGAGGCGATCTGCCTCAGCAGATGGGGAAGGAGGAATGGGAAGGGGAGGGCTGACAAAATGGTCTTCAAAGGCAGGGAAGGACATCTGGAGCAACCCAGCACCTACCCCGCGTCCTGCAACACCAGACAATTAGGTGCCCTCTTGATTAGATTAGGAGAGGGCAGGAGAGAGGTGTGTTTAAGATTTTCTGCCAAACCAGTGGGTGGGCTCAGACAGATCTAACCTCCAAAAATCATTTTCAGCCATGATGGATTTTTGAAGAATGTTGCTCCCTGGGATTGATTTTTGCCACACTTCCCAGGAAGTGGTCATCACAGTGGGAAGGAACCTGCCTCTGCTTGGAGAACCAGGACCCCCGTTTTTCACCCAGGAGCAAGGATAAATATGTCAGAGCTGCACCCACACCTCAGATCCCTACAAGGAAGAACATCAGGAGAAGAAGGACTGCCCTGCTGGACCCATTACCTGCACCTGGACATTGCACTCTGAAGGACTGCACCAGCTTCACACTTGGGCTCCACGACAAGAAGGACTTTGCCTGGCTTCAACTGGTTCAAGGAGGGACTCCCCGTTTGCTACAGGTGAAAAAATGCTAACCAGAGTCCCCTGTCTCAGATCCTAAAGAAAGTGACCAGCTGACCACTGTCCAATGGCCAATTTGGAATTTGAGCCAAGTGCATTCTGGGAGTTGAGGTCCGCACCCTCAAGGAGCAACTCAGAGCTTCTGGAACCTTGGGTGAGCTGTTGACTCCTAAAAGACCTTAAAATATCTTCTGGAAGAAGATCCAGAAGTTTGGAGAACTTTTTGGAAAAAGATCCATAGAGGGACTGACCCGCCGCGGAAACTCTAGCCAGCTTGCCTCAACCGCGACCCAGCTTGACTTGCAGGTTTGTCCTGCTAAAGGAAAATTTCCGAAAAAGTGACAACGTCTGAACGTAGATAGATGACCAGGACCTCCCGCACAGTGTATCTGAAAAGGGCTCCAGGGACATCGGATCAAAATTCAGGTTTGCCCTGTTTGAATGATTTTCATCTAGAAAAATCGTCTAAGTCCGAACGTAGAAATTTTCACCGAGGGCTCCCACAATGCGCATCCAAGGAAGGGCTCCAGGTAGGTTGGATCGCACTGGCGACTTCATTCCGCTGAAGAAAATGTGCAAGAAAACGACTAGGTCTGAAGGTAAACTTTTGATCGAGGCCTCCCGCTTGCTGTAACTGAGCAGGGCTCCATCGCGGTCAGCCTTAAACTTTGACTTCGCCCTGGTCGGGGTGCTACCATATAACCAGATTGGCGCTATTCATTTCTATGCGCTAAAAAACACAAATGCTTTAGTACTGCTTTTCTCCAGTTCCCTTTATCTACTTTTATTTGTTTTGGTGTCATTAATCCCTATTTTTATAAATTTGTTTTAGATTTTGAAACTGTTTCCTGTGTTTTATTTAATTACTGTTTTGTGATACTTGAATGCTTTACACTTTGTCTCCTAAGTTAAGCTTTGTCGCTCATTGCCAAGCTACCAAGGGTTGAGCTGGGGTTAATTTATTGAGACCTAACTGAACCTAGTGGGGGTTAGTGCATACAAAAGAGAGGGTTTTAGACAATGGAGAAATGATGCTCAAATACCCAGTCGGCACATGTAAAAATGCCCAAATATCAGTAAAGCGGGGCACTCATAAGGGAAACACCCTTATCCCTAAATCTGAAAGACCATATTGATCAGACAAATACGGTGTTTCCTTAATAAAAGATCTGCTAGCTTGTGGGAATACACAGATGTTGATGGAAATGATAGATAAGATTCTCAATAATAGTTTTTTTCTATTTGGTAAAGAATGGTACAGACAAAAACAAGGGGTGGCACTGGGCTCCAGATTCTCTCCTTATGCAAATCTTTTCATGAGTTGGTTTGAGGAGAGGTGGGTCTGGGGGTCCTGATTCCACTCAATGGCGCACGCGCAAACTATACTGGGACGCTATATAGATGACTGTCTTATGATATGGAAGGGCAGTGTTCAACAGTTAGTAGGCTTCTGTGAATATCTAAATTCCACTGAGATGAATATAAAATTCACTTACCATTATAGTTCGAAAATCATTGAATTTCTAGATGTGGAACTATTTATTGAAGAGAATAAGATACAAAGCAGATTGTTCCATAAACCCACCGCTTGCAATTCCATTCTACATGCAACAAGAGTGCTCACCCTAGACATCAAATTACATCAATACCGTTTGGTGAGATGGTGAGAGCCAGACGAAACTGCAGTAAGGATGAGGATTTTTTTTTACAGTGTATTGAGGCGATGGGGGAACGTTTTAAACTGTGGGATGTCAGAGGGGTGACATTGAAAGAGCACAATGTAGAGTTATACGTATCCCCATGAGTGATACTCTTAAACCCGCTAATACCTTTGACGTTAGAAATAAGACTAGTAAGGTTAGACTTGTTATGGACTACACTAGAGCATCCTTGGGCCTAAGAAAGATGTTGAACAGGCATTGGGTTATTTTGTATCAGGATGATACTCTTAGGGACTTCATTTCAAACATACCTGAAATCACATACTGCAAAGGCAGATCTCTGAAAAATATTCTCAGCCCCCCGTTTTCCGGTACTCAGATCACAGGGCGAGTGGTTGTCTGCCCATAGGGAAGGTTTCTTTAAATGCGGACAATGTGGGATGTGTAGATGGCCCTGACACGGCAAAAAGGAATTCACCAGTACTGTTAATCGAACCTTCAAGATTGAGTCAGCTATAAACTGTAATACGACTTTTGTTATATATATTATACTGTGTAAGTAAGTGTGACCGCATTTATGTAGCAAGTACTATTCGTCCCCTTAAGATTAAGATTAGTGAACATGCAAGAGCACTTATGCATGAGGACGAAAGATATCCGATAATGGCACACATGAAGGCCTGCCAGGCACAAGGAACCAACAAGGTATTCAGATTTTATGGTATTGAACATATACCAAAAGATCTCAAGGGAGGGAACTTACCCTGAGAAGGAAGGAGGCACTATGGATTATGCACCTCAGAGCAGTGGAGGATGGTCTCAACACCGACCCTGAACTAGAGTACTTTTTGGGTGACTAAGGGCCAGATGTAGCAAAGGTTCTGAACGTCGCAAACAGCGAATTTCGCTGTTTGCGACGTGCAAAACCCACATCGTGATGCCCAATTCCCGTTTTGTGAGACGGTAACCTGGTTACCGACTCGCAAAACGGGACTGCGAGTTGCAACTATTTGCAAGTCGCAGCGCGATGCTGCCTTGCTTTGTGACCGCGAACGCGGTCGCAAAGCAATTGCAGTTACCATCAGTGTCACACTTCCAGGCCCTCCCCTTTGTGAATGGCCTGGAGACCACTGCCTGCTCTGAAAAAACGAAACTGAAACGTTTCATTTTTTCATTTTGTAATGCATCTCGTTTTCCTTTAAGGAAAACGGGCTGCATTACAAAAACAAACTGCTTTATTCAAAAGCAGTCACAGACATGGTGGTCTGCTGTCTCCAGCAGGCCACCATCCCGGTGAGAGTGCTGCGAGTCGCAAGGGGGTCGCAAATTGCGACCAACCTCATTAATATTAATGAGGTGGGCCTTTGCGGCCCCCTTGCGAGTCGCAGATGGTGTCAGGGACACCATCTTGCATCCTGAATTGCGACTCGCAATTTGCGAGTCGCAATTCAGGACATACCTACATCTGGCCCTAAACCTATCCATAATCTATGATTGCGAATCCGCATCAAAAGAATTTGATACATGAATTTTGTTTAGCAGAAATGTGTATTACCACTTATCTGACTTTAATCTATCTTGTAAGGTACACCATTAATGGCATGCTTTTCATGAATGTATGTTTACAAGACTATTACTCTTATGATATGTTACTTCATTGTAATGAAACTTTGTTATATATGTATATGTGTAGTCAATGTTATTGTTTCCTGTGTACCACTTTAGGTCATACGCACACATGTTTGACAACAGATTAAGATTGATGTTAAACCATGATTACTACTGCATATTTTGTGGAATAAGTTATGATATTCTTTTGAATATGGATTTGAGTAGACTTCTAGTCTGATTTTGCGATAATACCCTGAAGAGGGCGGTCAGGGAAGGTTTAATAACAAGGTTCTTGCTCTATCCTCAAGGTTTCGCTAAAGGAGGTAATTTTGGCATAAATGATATCAGCATACTTACGACCGGCACTCGCGGTATCATTTCTCATTATCAGATATCGCATCAATATTAACTAGGTGAGCTGCTTAGTAGTTGTATATTAACTATGTCCTTATGTTCATATTCCGTTTTCTTTTTTAATACTACAAATGGGTAACAACGTCAAATGCTCACAAATGAATTTTTTGCTAGTGTGGTCATATTAGGCTCCTTTTTGACAATAGGACCAGACTAATGCTATTCCGAATATCCTCTTATGAGGAACTGCTATGAGGTTATAGTTTCAAGATGGCGGCCAATGAAGGGTAAATATTGAAGTCCTTCCTTTATCTCCGCGGTTCCTCTTAAGAGAGGCATTTCCGGAATTAGTAATGTCAGTGTACTTGCGGCCGGTATACATGGCATAACTTCTCACTACTCGATACCGCTTCTATATATTATCGGGTGAGCTGTCCGATCATTTCGGTTGTTTATGGCTTTACGGTCATATATCCTGTTTTTACTACTCTGAAAATGCCTAAAAGATGATTTATCGCTAGTGTTCGTATGACGTTGGACGCCGATGTATCTTGAAGAATTTTGCTCTCATTTTACTTAACAGATCCACGTATCATCATTTAAAGTTTCGGTTTGTCCTAGTTCAGTAGTTTTGGCAGCTAATACAGTGTAGGAAACATGTTGATGCTCGTTCGTTATCACATTCGAACTTATTAAGCAGATTCAGGAACTGACATATCAGGTGAAAGTGGTAACATTTGGGTTATTCACTAGGCGTAGTTGCACGTGTGTGTGTGTGTGTGTGTGCATGGTTTATTACATTTTACACTTTTCTTTTGGGTTCTGTGTTTTGCACGCTATGGGGTTGTGCATTATAAATATAGCACTCGAAGTCTATATTAAGTTTGTTTTTTATTAAACTAGAGATATTAGGGGTCAAGAGAATAATATTGCATTACTGTCTTTATTTTGTGAATTTTGCACCAAGAGGTGATTTTAACAATTGGTCTCCACTCCTAGTACATTATGGTGAAGGGTTTGTGTTTGTTGTAGTTGAGATTTCTCTTATTTATATGAGGTTCTTTTTGATAAAATTCCAGCCCTGGGGAAGTCGTTGGGTTATTCCCTAAGACGAAACACGTGTAGGCTGAGGTACATTTGAATTTCAACATCTGTACACACAAAAGCTGATATATATTTGAAACCTTACATCTGCATACATAGAAGAGCAAGAAGTTGGCTTGAAATCAAACTACAAACTGGTGAACCACACAGAAGAACTAAGACGTCTCTATATTTGTTCATCACTTGATCTGACTTTCTTTATGACATTGTGTTCTTGGACTGTTCTGGTGCATCTCTATTTTATCTATATCTATTTTATTTTTTTTAGACTTTGACATCCATTATGTAAGTTATGAACTGTTATTTCTTTGAGCGAGTGCCTACGATGTTACTGTAGTGGGGGTTAGTGGCCTATTGCTAAGAGTAGGTACTTACCTGCCCTTACCAATGATCCTCTTTCCAACACCTATCAATTTATTTCAACTCTTTAATGATGTGTTTTGAGGGACAACAACCTTAATACCCAGTCTAGAGCTAACCAGTGAACTACTACAAATCTCCATGAGACGAAGCAGTTCTGAGATTTAACTTATTTGATTGAGGTTGCTAAGGAAGCCATCACTGTCTTTGTATTGGTGTAGTAGTCCCTTGATGTCAACTGCTATTTTTCCATCAGCCGTGAGTCGAGATAGGTATTTGCTTCTGCAACGGATGCTCCATTTTGGGGATAAAGCTACAGCATTGCCACAAGATCACCCAGGTTGTGACTGTCTCTTCAAGATTCAGCCCGTCCTTGACCATTTAGCTGACCATCTCTCAGAGGCCTATGTTCCAGGTCAAGATGCATTTGTGGTCCTGTTTAAGGGCCCTTAGGTTCTCAGGCTGTACATACCCAGAAAGAGAGCGCATTATGGTATTAAGCTGTATATGTTGAGTAAAGGTGCCAATGGATAGGTGTATGATTTCTGGATGTCCACCAATAGGGTTTTTTTAATTGCCCCCCCGTTGTCATCACACTTTTGGAGTCAGTGAAAAAATAAAAGTGTAGAGACTTGCCAGAGCACTTTTTCACAAAGGTCACTATTTATATGCTGACAGTTCTACACAGGAGTGAAATTATTTAAAGAATTGTTCAAAGTGGGCATGTGGCATTCACACAATCAGGTCTAACCGTAAAGGTTACCCTAAAGAGCAGGTTTGCAGGAAACTTCTGAAGGGGCAGAGCACTGCCTTGAATAGTGATGAAATTCTAGCGTTAAAATTTTCATGCAGAAGACATGTCCACATGCTCGCAACTATTCATGATATAAGTACTGCACTTGTGACTGTTTGGGGCGACGTAGCAGAAGTGTGCAAACCAGTATACATTCTAGACTACAACAAGCACAAGAGTGCAAAATGGCTGGCCAGGAGTGCGGACTGGCTTTAGGCTAGCAGTGGGTGGTGTGCATGTAACAGCGGTGCGTGTGTGTGTGTGTGTTTAGTTAGTGGTGGCTGGCTGTCAGGGCATGTAGTAGCTTGCTGCTGCTGCTGGGTTTGTAAGTTGGGTGATGTCTGGGTAATGGGTGGTGTTATTGGTACGTCAATCATGTCGGTATATGAAAGTGAAGGGCACTTGAATGGCGTAGTTTGTTGATGTGAGTGATGTAATGTGTTGGTCCCTCGGCTGACTGTGTGTGAGTGGCCTGTAACGGTTGGTGCATTGTTGTGGCTTTACAGCTTATGAGCTCTAGCTCACAGGTTCAGTACTCTGAAATTACAATTATCTTATTAAGAGTGATTTCTGCTTTTTCCTTAAATCATTTATCAAAATGTACATTTTGAACGTTTCACTCACCCTTGTGCCAAATCCAACGAGTATGTGTGTGTTCTTGAGTACTAGATGGGTGTGCAGTAATATTTATATTTTCTGACTTTCACTGCCAAGGTATACTTTGCCTTTAGGGGAAACCTACCAACCCCAGATATTTTTCTAAACTACACACCAGCGGACTCCACAGTGGTGTGCCTCGGGGGGGACCGCACAATGTTCTCTTACCCAGAAGCATTGGCTAAAGCATGTTTTCTTCACATTTGTTAGAAAAAGTACCTGAATCTGCAAGGAGCCACATACTTCCTACCACCAACCATTTCCACATGTCTCCCAATAAAAATGGTACCTCACTTGTGCAGGTGGACCTTGCATATGCAATAGCAAAGGATCAAAACCCGGTTTGTTATTTAGCAGAATGCAGGATCATACTCTTAAGTAATTTACGTAAATTACACTAATTTCTCACAGCCCTAGTATTACTAAATGTTTAAAGTGCTTCCACTCCACCACACGCACTGCCTTGAAGAATGGTTTGCTTAGCATTCATTGTGCACATTTGGATCAACATCTATAATGGTGTGTCAGCGTTCTGTGACACGTATTTTTAAAAAGTGCAAGAAACGCATAAATAAAAGACCAAGCTTATGTTTTGCTAGTGATACTAGACGCACGTCTCACATTTAATATAAAACATGCATGAATCAGCAAGTGAGTTGATCCAATCAAAATTCATCCTCACAGCAAAGTCAATTTAATATTCATATTGAATCATTATTACTTGTTCTTCATCGTACCTGACATTCCTAAGGGGGAAACAGCTTCAGGTGTTTTTATTTTGTAAAACCAGACTAGTGTGTAAACTTGAGAAACCAGTCATAACTTTTTTGGGTGTAACAATTTCAAAAGTGGCCTAAGGATCATATTTACATTAGCATTTTAGTTACACAAACCCTCTATTCATCTAACTGGCAATATAGCCTTTTCAATAAACCACAGACCTGGTTCGGTTCTTAAGCAGTACTTTCAAAGAAACACCTATAGGACAACAAATATCACCAGAAGTTTACTAGTTCTCCATGTCCAATTAACATTTTCTTCTCCTCTCTCACTAACATAATTTCAGGTCACTTTGGCACAGTATTTAAAGCCATTTTAGTTTTTAAACTAATAGAAGGGGTTACTTTTAATCAGCAATAGTTATAAAACCTCTATGTGGCAACTTAACCATGAACTCGGAAAAACAGTTTGAAGAGTAATTCTGCATTGACTACTTCACTAAAGTATACACAACATAACTCTTCTTGCAAAATTGTAATTAAAAACTGCCTAAGTTGATGAAGATTAGTAGTTCACACAACCCACAACACTGTGCTACCACATTTATCTCCAATGTGGGAGTGTCAGTGTTTCCATTGCCAGCTAAGCAAAATCATGGTGTTAACACGCTTAATATGTAGACACATAATAAAGGTAGAGGCTTATTTGACAAGGAAATTTGTCTAGTCAAGAGGTCGCTAACCTAAAGAAAAAAAAAAAAAAAAAAATGGAGGTGGAAACTGTCCCTCCCAAGGAAATTTCTTAAGGTGAATCTCCTGGGTAATGGGATCCAAACTTTATGTTCCTATGTAGTTCCTGCCACAGCTGCCTCTGTATTCATTCAGTGCCTCAGCCTTCGTTCAAAACTTCAGACTCTCTTAATATTCTAATGCCTGTGACTGACTATTCAATCAGCGTGAAGTGATATGGACCAATGAGTAGGGAGGAATGGTTGGCAGCCAATGTGCTTGGTTGAACTTAACCTTGGCTCAGCCACTGTCCGCCCCCTTGATTAACTATCCTTAGTTATAATCCAACCCTATTGCCACCAAATCAGCAAACTTGGTTCATCTGACCTAAGTAGACCCAGAGCAGCACGAGTGGTGGGAGCCATGGACCCAGCAGAAGAAAGCTCCTCTGCACTCACCCTGTTACCTTCGTGACAAGATTGAGCCTGGCAGGAGAAGGAGAAGGAGAACTTCTGGAGCAAGGATGGTAGAGTGGCAGGTAAGGAGGAAAACAGCAGCATACCTGGACCAACAGATAACTCTGACAGCCAGTGAGTGCAGCAGGAAGAGCACAGACTTCCGCTGCCTGTCGAAAGCTGCCTTCAACAGGTGACAGGAGCAGATGGTTCTGTGGACTGGGAGAGATTTGCACTATGAGACCTTCTGGAATGCCCATACTGGTGCCAAGTGCCATGGTGATAGAGGGAAGGAAATAAGCAAATAACTAATGGTCTTTCCTTTGCAATACTATTTAGTGCTGAGGGTAAGAGTGGGGAAGCTAATGGACTCTCATACACAATACTACTGGCCCACAAGGAAATACTAAGGGCAGACTGTTGGGCCAGTTTACTCTCCCACAGTGACAAGAGGACTGGATGTCTTATTGTTTTCCCTATTTCAGTGTATGAAGTAATGCATGACTGTGGTACTGAGATCTATGATCCTGGGTACTAAAGACTGACTGTGTTTTTTGTGAATCTTTATGGGAGCTGGTCATCACCTATGCAAAATGAGAAGGTACTGCTTGGGCAGGATCCCTTTAGCCACTGTGATGTGCAAAGGAAAACCAAAGGGGCTGAAACCACAAACACAACCTAAAAGTACCACTAGTGAAATTAGCAACTTTGGTGAATCATGATTTCACCTCTTCAACAACACCCATGTAACAGCAGACCATCCTGACTCACACCTCCCCCTCTGCCAAGCTTTCCCATCATTAGCCGTACATTATATTGGATGCCATTAAAAACAGCAAGGAAGCGTTGGAAAAAAAAATCAACACAGTGTCTGTGGATCTTGGTTTTCTTCAAGTTGATCAAGGCAAACTGGCTGACAATGGTAGAAAACAAGGATTTACTAAGCTAGCAAATTTTAAGGCCCTCATTACGATTCTGGTGGTCGCATGACCGCCAGACTCGCAATGGCAATTCCACCACCAACAGCCTGGCGGTGGGACCACCACATTATGACTGTGGTGGAGCTGCCACAGTCGGACCACCAACACCACCTGGCTGCCGCAAGCCGGCAGCCTGGTGGTCCCAGTGGTTTCTCATCCTCTGCCCTGGGGATTAGGAGTCCCTATCCGCCAGCCCTTCCATGGCGGTTCACACCGCCATGGAAAAGCTGGCGAAATGAGGGACTGGTGGAGCCCCTGCACTAGTATTGGGCAATGCAAGGGGCCCCCATGCACAGCCCCTTCCACAGTTACGAGGTGCTGCTGCACCCGCCGCACCGCCACAGGCTCCATTTGGAGCCGGCGTCAATGTTAAGGCCCTGTTCACCGCAGGGCCGGCGGGTGGGAAACTGTTTCAGCCCGCCGGCCCCGCGATTAAATCCTATTAGAGCTGGGTTTTCAGGCCACACAGGCGGTCTGAAGGTGAGAAGAGTTTGGTTGGTGGCCTCCGCTGCCTGCCAAACTCTTAATGAGGGCCTAAATGTTTAGAGCTACAAGTACAGATTAAGGAATTGAAGGAGAGGATATAACTCCTGAAGTTAGCGAGACAACACTAAAGGTGGTCGGACAGAAATAAAATGAGGATGGTGGGCTTCTGGAGAGGGACAGGAGTGTTAAGGTATTAGTTATAACTGGTTCCCGTAGTTATCAGTGGGATGGATTGGCAGGCTTGATGAGAATTAAAAACTAACTATCCCTTCTCCCCCATCCTATCAGTACCTGACTCAAAAAGGAACTGGGATCTGATTTACTTAGTTCATTTTGCTTGGATTTCAGCATTATTATAGTCATTTTGCCTAAGTCTTGTGTAGCCCAACGTATGTCAGATCAATCCGATCACTATCACTGCTAAATTTAGTTGGTAAACTATTACATAAACTCCAAGCAATGAGGGTGATGAAAGTACAACTTCCCCAAAAACACTTGGATCAAAATGGCTTTGTGTCTGGCAGTAGTACATCTTAATATTCATATGGAATTCCACATTTTAATTAGAGCGTCTGATTAGCTACAGGAAGCTGAAGAGACCTTGATCGATATTGAGAAAGCGTTTTATCCACTTAGGTGGGATTATTTTTATTCCAGGTCCTCAGCTGTATGAGTTTTGGCAGGGAAATTCTTATGTGGATACTTATCATATGAACCTCTGAGCAAGAGTTGAAACTAGCGAGTTTATTTCTGGATCTTTGGAAGTAAAGATTGATACACATCAGGGGTGCCCACTCTCACCATTACTATGCACGCTGACCATGGAACCAATATTGTTTAACCCTTTTTTAAATATCAACTAATTTCCAATTACCTTTTCGTACACCTCTTCTCTATTCGGGGGTATGGAATGTAATAAAATATCTACTTGCCCATGGAACAGATTGCTTCTTAAATCAAATCTACTTGTCCTGTAACAAAATCTACTTATGCCTTTGGTGCCATTTAGCTCGGCAACAAAATACGGCAGCAATCTCACTATGTAAGAGCTCTGATAATAGCCTCTCTGATTATGCCAAGGCTACTACTACAGTAGGGCTTAAATACTTGCAAATGCAATCTCTACTATAGCAATTTCCTTAGTTTGCCACCTCTTCGCAGATCTACATACTGGGGCTCGAGGAATAGTAAGTAATAGTTCCAGGGCTGGAATGCCTTTCAGTCTAAAACCCTACTAACTCGCATGTTTAAGGATTTTCATCAGCTCTCTAATCTTTTCCCATACTGAGGAAGGTTGGAAATTTACTCCGGATAATGGCAGAAATAGAAGTTATTCCAGAGTTGGGGGAAAAAAAAGGTGGCTGAAGGGAAAGTGAACTTGTAAACACTCAAATGTTCACATGAGCAAATCTACACATGCATATTCGCTCATTCTAAAAAAAAGTTCAAAAATGTTTTCTAGGAGTACGATTTCCTGGTCTACTTCTGTAAGTTCTTGTGAATTCATGAAAGCTACTAATTCAAAGACATATACCATGGATGCACTTTTGTGACTTTCTTTAAGAATTGGATCTCTAAATAGGTCTGACATTAACCAAGACATTTTGCTTTTACTAAACTTCTGTTTCTCTCTATAAATATCTATGGGTCGGCTTTACTGTGAGTGATTTTATTCCGCTCTTCCACAAGGAGAAATTGGTGCACAAAGTAGTTTTGTTAAGTGCCAGGAACTACTGTTGCAATCAACAGCATAATTAAACTAGAGGGCCCCCCCTCCAAAGAACATTGGGGGCACCCTCCCTCCAGACTCTCAGGGCAGGTGCTGTGCCAAGGAAGTCTTCTCCCCCCCCCCCCAAAAAAAAGGCAGGGGCTGTGGGTCCTCCGTTATGCATCTTATTTTTGCCAGAGTTTGTTACAATGGTGAGGATTTGGCAGCTACCACAACAATAAAGTGTTACAAAAGCCATGTCAAAACAAGACATGCATTGACAAAACCAAAAACACTCAACAAATGTCAGATCAGTTGTCTATGCCACTATTTGTTTATTTCCATGTTTCCCGTGATATTATGGAAATGATTACACTGATTTTCGATTATAGATATTTTGGGGGGTAATACTGCCATGCATCTTCACAATTTACTAAATGACTTGTCAAAGAAATAGCAACTAAAATTTCATAGTAGCGAAATGTTTTTCCTACTTGCATTTTTTAATGAACGTTTTATTTTGAAAGCAAACAATCATCACTCTTGCTTTCAAGCTTCTGCAAACATCTGCATCTAATCGGAGAGCATTCTGGGAGCATTATACATAGCCTCACATTTTTAAACTTTTCAAACAAGTGTGTACACTTTTGTTTTATTTTTTTTACTGTAATTACTGCCAGTAGTACATTGTGACCTTAAAACATTTATTTACAGCACTCACTCGAATGATAAAGGCTTTTCATTAATTAACCATAAATACAAGTTAGAATAGCACTAACATATGAACACACATATTACCTCAACTGCAGACAGGTCCCTTCTCTGTAAACTTGCAGCCAAAGACTTTGTACTGCAGGGGGTTGGGCCTTCTTGTCCCAAGGTCAAGATAAACAGGGAACCTTGTTGCCATTGACCCCACACAATATGTACCGGGTGTCGGCGATAGGAATTCCACGTCCCTGCTATTGCCACAGAAAAAAGGCTGGTCTGCCAACTATCTCCCATTTGTAAGCCGTGTGACATCACATTTATATTGACTGTCTTTCTTACCTTTTTTTCTATGCCGTAATACTAGAGAGAGATAATTAGAACTGAGGAGGGTCAGCATACTAATACTATGATGTTAACACAACATAATGATCTAATATTATTTTAACTAATCTGACCCTTAAAGAAAGAGGCACAAGAGAAGTAAATGATTTGATTTTGTTGTCACTAGTGCCCACATAATGTGGATTCCATTGAAAAAATTAAATATAATGTAGGGCCCGAGGGGCGTGTTTTTTTTTTTTTTTTTTTTTTTTAATAAAGTGAACTAAACCTTTCTATGTGACCGCTATATATCTTCAAAAAGTACTATGAAGCCTTTGCTATAGTGCACTACAGGGATAAAATATTCCTTGAAGGGACTATCAAATGTTTTTGAACTCACAGGAAAGAACAAAAAAAAACGCCACGAATACAAATGGTTACAAAACTGAGATCAAGAAAAAGAACCATGACACAAAAGTTAGCAATGCCAGCTGAATGAAAAATAAAACATTTTATATGAAGATAGTAATCACTGCTTGCGTACAGACGTACATATATTATAAGTCCATAAAAAAAGAGCAATTTAATGATATCCAATATTTCTTTAATCTCAAATAATGGGGTGAATGTAGGGCACATTTCAAATGAATTTAGATAAACAGAAAATTTAAAAAAAGAAGTGTAATGGAATGCATATACCTAAAGTGTGCATAGTACAAAAGTAAGGGCACTTAATACTTTTTTGGGCTCAATTAACACATCACTTCATAAAAGTGAATAGCACTTACAAAAAATATAGAAGTCTAGAACAAAATGGTTTCAGCATTTTAAGACTCATGAAAGAGATATGGTTATCTAGACAGATTAAAACACACATATAATATATATATATATACACACACACACACACACACACATATATATTTTTTTGTTGTTCTGATATTGAGGTTTCCTGTACCCTAGTGGATATCTGGTTTGTTCCTCTAATGGAATATTGGTCCTGAAGAAGGTACTCTCCATTCCAACTTAAGTACCGAAACGTGTCTCAATCTGACTGTGCGATGATAAAGGGAATACCATTGAGTCAATAGATCCCATATGAGATGGTATGGGAATACACACAAAGAACTTGGACAAGAACATTTATGTATATGTTTTTCTGAAAAATAATATTTGGAGAATGAAACTGGTATGTGTGTGCATTTTATTTTTAGTGAGGGGCCAGAGATGTATAGAAAGAAAATTAAATTATGTGATTAATACATCCACAAATAATTCAATATATTTGTACTGTAAATATTTTCTATTTCTGAAGAAAAAAGGTGTTATTTAAAAAACAAAATTACAAATGAAATTGAGAGTCTGTCTACATCTGTTTAAATCTAAGAATAAGAGTGGGGTATATCCTGTTTTATATGTTGCGATTCCCCTTCCCACAACCTCATCAATTGTTTTACAAGTCTCCCTTCACTAATAGCTGTTAACTTCTCCAGGAGAAAAAAACAACCAGTTTCCTAGCTTGCAACATCTTTGTGAATCTATTTCAAATTACTTCATTGAAAACAATAATATATCTGAGACATGATTACGAATGAGTCCCTATCCCGCTTTGTACTGTCGACAAAACATTTATCAGGCCCTCAGGAAGCCCCTAATGTGGCCATTACCCACACATTTTCTTTTGAAGAAATATCAAACTTGCTCTCTTTCAGTAAATCCCAACAACTTTCAAACAATTTCTCTTTTACCACTTATTTCTTGGCAAAGCACTTGAAAATAGTTCTTCAATCAATTCCAACCCTTCATTGAAGCCAACAATTTTCTCCATTGTCTACAAGTTGGCTTTAAAGCAGGTCACAGTACAGAGTTTGTGATAACATTGGTATTTGACGACCTCAGGCATAGCTTGGACTGAGTTGATAAGAACGCATTGGTTTTATTTGATCTTTGAGCTGCGTTCAACACAATTGCTCATGCCATCCTGCTTTCCTAACTTAACAGAGGTTGTAATCAAGAGTCTTGATTGCTTTGAATCCTTTCTTCCATCTCTTATTCAAACCATCTTTCTTACGCCCCCTCCCCACCTTTCAATCTGAGGCAAAACAGCCCTTTTTGGGGAATGACAGAGTTATATACTATCTCTATTGCTCATCAACACAGTGCCCCTCGAACCAGTGTTCTATGAAATGGCACATATTTCTATTTATACCATGATACACAAATCTTCAATTTCCGGTAAGCTAGAAGGACAAGAACATCCCCAGCTGGTAGAGCCCACGATCTTGCACATCCTCGCAACAGTCCATCACTTTATGATGAAGAATTTTCTGAGACTAAATCCATCACAAACAGAACTTCAGATTACCAGACACAATGTGCCTACCTTATCTGTGGACATGTGGCCTGAAACAATGGGCCTGTGCCTCAGGCCCACTAAAGAGGTTCACATCTTGGGCATTTATGTGGTTTCAAAATTCACACTGTAATCACAGATATCCAAAAGTAGCTTCTACCTACTTTTATAAACACGTTACTCAAGAAAAGGTTTTTTTTTCTTTTTTCTTTCTTTTTTTGGGACACCAAATATCACATCTCTATAGTCCCTGTGTTAGTACAGTCCTACATGGACTCTGGGAATGCTGCTCATCTAGGTCTTCTAGAAAAACTTCTCAAAACAGTTGCAGCCGGTCCAAAATACTGATGCCTGCTTTGTACCTGCTAGCTTCCACCGGGATCATAGTTCTCCCATTCCCAAGCATCTGCACTGGCTACCTTTCAATAAATAAACTGCAACTACTGCTTACAAGACAATTCATGCCGTGGAGCAGTGATATCAGCCGCGAAGCTGACAGCCTGTCGTTTATCAGCCGCGACACAGAAGGTGCGTCGAACATTTCCCAGCACTGCATTATGTGCGTGGATTTTCAGTTCTTGGCTACCAACTGCACCTCTCAAGGGCCCAGGGACTGGATAGGGCACCACTTGGCAGGGCAGGAGTCTCAGCAGAGTCTCCAGGTGCTGGCAGAGAGAAGTCTTTGATGGCCCTGAGACTTCAACAACAGGAGGCAAGCTCAATTCAAACCCTTGGAGATTCTTCTCAAGCAGGAATCCACAGAAAAGTCCAGTCTTTGCCCCATTTCACAGGCAGAAGCAGTAACTGCAGGATAGCCTTTCAAACCTTGAACAAATCTAATTTTCATAGGTTTTGGATGGTCTTCGTATATCCCTCTCTGCCTTTGAAGTAGGCCCACTTCAAAGGTAAGTCTTGGTTCACAAGATCCTGCCTTGCCCAGGTCAGGCTCCAGGCTCACACCAGGGGGTTGGAGACTGCATTGTGAAAAGGCAGGCACAGCCCATTCAGGTGTAAGTGCCCACTCCTCCCTCCCTTCTAGCTCAGATGGACCATCAGGATATGCTGGCTACTCCCCAGCTCCCTTTGTCTCACTGTCTGAAGAGAATTCACACCAGCCCAACTGTCAGTCTGACCCAGACAGGGAATCCACAAACAAGCAGTCACAGAATGGTTTAAGCAAGAAATTGCCTACTTTCTTAAAGTTGTATTTTCAAACACACAATCTAAAAACCAACTTCACTAAAAGATGTACTTTTAAAATTGTGAGTTCAGAGAGTCCAAACTCCAAATGTCTATCTGCTCCCAAAGGGAAACTGCCCTTTAATAATATTTAAGGACAGCCCCCATGTTAACCTATGAGAGAGATGGGCCTTGCAATAGTGGCAATAGAATTTGGCAGTATTTCACTGTCAGGACATGTAAAACACATAAGTACATGCCCCACCTTTAACATACACTGCATCCTGCCCATGGAGCTACCTAGGACCTACCTTGGGGGTGCCTTACATGTATAAAAAGGGAAGGCTTAGGCCTGGCAAGTGGGTACAATTGCCAAGTCGAATTACAGTTTAGAACTGCACACACACACACACTGCAGTGGCAAGTCTGAGCCAGGTTTACAGGGTTACTCGTGAGAGTGGCACAACCAGTGCTGCAGGCCCACTAGTAGCTTTTGATTTACAGGCCCTGGGCACCTCTAGTGCACTTTACTAGGGACTTATTAGCAAATCAAATATGCTAATCAGGGATAAGCCAATTACACATACAATTTACACAGCAGCACTTGCACTTTAGCACTGGTCAGCAGTGGTAAAGTGCTCAGAGTACCAAAAACAGCAAACAGAGAGTCCAGCACACAGTCAAAACATGGGAAGCAGAGCCAAAATGACAGGGGAGACCATGCCAAGGATGCCAGGTCTAACAGACACCCTTAACATGAAGGGGCTTAATTTATCATGCAATACTGCTAAGCTGCGTAATCCTCTATCTCCTTTCAATGACGAGGATCTACCTTTTATTAGCCAGTAGATTTAGGCCCAGATCTATGAGGGCCTAGTGCCATTCCAATGCCACATTAGTGGCATTTTTCTTTTCTTTTTTTTATGCTAAAAAAGGCCAAAAATGCTGCGCCATATTTACAAAGTGGCGCAAGGCTTTCACTGCGCCCCTTTGTAACCGCTTGTGCCACATTATGCCTGTGCCAAGCATAATGCATGCAAAGGGGGGCGTTCCAGCACTAGGGGGGGGGGCTGGAAAAAAAAATGGCCCAAAGAAATCTAAGACTTCTTTGCATCATTTTTATCTGCATTTTAATGCCTGCTAAGAGCAAGCATTAAAAAGAGGCTCCCATTATTTTCAATGGGCTTTTGGGTGCTATGCAGAATTAGCAGAAAAAATGTTTACGCTAATCCTGTAAAGCGCCAGACAAGTGTCAAAAATATGACATTAGTCCCCCTGACTAACACCACGGTGCACTATATTTTAAATGCGCAGCACACATGGTGGTGTTAGGTGGAAGCTAAGGGGTGCAAGAAAAGTGGCACTGCACTAAGTGCAGCACCACTTTTCATAAATCTGCCCCTTATGGCTACAGTCAGGTTAGGACTCTGAAGCCTTGTGGCCCATCTTTGCCATCTATCCTGAATACATAGATCAAAGCAATTGGGGATAGATCCTTTTTTGTACGTGCAGCCAGACAGTGGAACAGTCTCCTCATCATGCTTTGCTGTGCTCACGCCTTGTCCCCCTTCTGTAAACTCCTAAAAACCAATCCCTTTAATTTTATGTCCTTCACTCATGTCACATTTGTCTGTTTTTGTTATTTCTTTTAGCATCAGTAAACTCTGTTGAACATGCATTCAGTAACTACTGGTAATGTACAAAGCACTGCATTTAGCCAATGCCTTGCTGATTGGGTCTTAAGGCATGTTCCAATTCTTCTAGATCATCACTTAAACTAATCACAATCCACTGGTGCTCAACTTAACTTCAGAGAAGAGGACTTACTCAACTGGGTTTTATCCGAAAGGGCAATGCGAATGGAAGGTAAGCAGCGGAAACCCCTAAGCTATGGCAGAGGAGCGTCACCCCATTGATGAAAAGCAGAAAAATAAAGGGATAATAAAAATATTTGTTACGTCAAGTGGAGAAGGAGTGGTATGTGCGCTTCTAAGTGCACATGTCAGTTTGGCCGGCCATCTGAGGCTGAGCAAACTGACATGTGCACCTAGAAACTCTCCACCCGGCTGTATTTTACAGCCAGGTGTAAATTAAGAGCAGTGTCCCAGTCCCCCAACCATGCTTCCTCCCCCCCCCCCCATCACGGAGGGGCAGGTAAGTTTAGTTTCTTTTTTGTTTTTTATTTAACTGCCCCTGAACCCCCTGCTCCATTTGGTGCCCCCCCACCACCCATTCCCTATACCACCCGCGACTGAAAGCAAGGGCGTCCTGACTCCACTGATAAAGGACAAAACTCTACTGGAACTGACCCGAAGGTCAGACAAACTGCCACCCATGATGTTTGCTTTTCCCAGTCTATCAGAGATATTCAGTTTTGGAGAGGCATGTCCCTGAACTGCATGCCTATCCTTGAGATTATTCTACAGTGTACGTTTAACATTTGCATAATAACAGCAGTAAACTATGTTGTGTTTATTTATGCCTGTTCAGTACTCTTCCTATATTGTTAAATTTGTGCGATATGAAGTTGTCACATTTGTCGTGACTAATCTGAAGTGGGAATCTCTGGGCAAGTAATAGATGTTTAGTTTTTTCTTTTATATACATATACATATACACACACACACACACTGGTAACGTGCAGATTATGCCCCACTTTGGGGACATGGTAAATAATGAAAGACATAAAAAGCGCTGATGACAGTGCATCATGATAGTTGGATTGGATGAATCTCTCCACAATTTGACAAATGTCACACTTAATCGCACAGACAAACCTAATGTTTTTTTTTCCATATACAACACATTACATGTAAAAAAATAAAATAAAAAAAAAACAAGATTATGTTTTGTCTGAAGAGTGACTTAAAAATAAATGGGATTTTAGTAGTACACATTAAAGATGGTGGGTCTATTTAAGGACTCAGGCGTAGCTTGGGCAGTAAGATTGGTAGGAGGGGGTCAGATTTTCCAACAATCACGCTGGCATATAATGGTACAATACATTATAGGGCAAGCAGGGTGCACAGGAGGGGCTTAGGTAGCAGTGTAAAGGGAGGGGGAACGTGGGGCACGAAGCGAGAAAACACATTGTTTTGCGAAATAACCAACATTTATGATGTCTTTCCAAATGGAGAGCGAGAGATGTCCATTCTGTCTGTGATAATTTCTAATTAATATGTCTGTGTTATTAATGAATGTTCAAGTAGTTTGCGTGATTAACGTAGAAAAAATGTGTACATTTGAAAATGTGCCCTCAAAGAGTGGCTGCCACCACTCACAAATTATATTAAAAAGTGACTAAAACATGTGAAATGTTGAACATGCATAATAACAATGTAGTAATATGTCATATTGAGATGTATAACGCATGTTTTGTATTATATTGTAGAGCTAACTTAGCTGAAGTTGTGGCCTAGTTTTGACAGGCCTAGTGCAGAAGCCGATTATTAACACTCAATGTAAAAAGCTAATGTGCTGGACTGACCACAAACCGCTCATTGTTTAATAAAATCTGCTCAACTAAAATGTTATGCGTGAACCAACAGACAGGAGATGATGGAATCAAAGTTTGTATCAAAATCGGTGTAAAGTATACTGGATGTACTTTCCCAGGACTCGAACAATGGAGACACTGACTGGAGAAGAAGATGTAACATTTTCTATACCTGACGAGCGGGATGATGAGAACATTTTAAAGTGAACCAATCAACTACATGGCAACTGTGTAATGCTAGAACTCAGATTTGAATTATAAAGACTATTGATTAAAGGGAAATCATGTGATTGATTGACCAATTAGGGTTTGGGCGATAGTCTGGGTGACTTTTATATAAAGACATGACAGAAGAGGAGAGATCAGATATTAGGGGCAGATGACCGAAGAGAGACCTTATTCCGAAATTGATATGATCTTGGGGGGAGAAGAGATTCGAGATTCTGTTATTGGGCTCATACTCTCCAAGAGGAGAGCCTGATGTGATGCTGATCGACTGATGACCTGAAGACGAAGACTGACTTTGTTGCTGATCCATACCGTGGATAGGTAGCTATGACAATGTGACTGAATTAAATTTTCTGCCTTTTCTTTCTAGGTACCAACTGCGCTATCTAAATAGTTTTTCTCTTAGTTAGATATTTTTCCAAATTCATGTTCTAAACTGTTTTTGCATGAAGTCCCACATGCTAATGCTAATCGGGAATAAATGAGGCTCCTATTCTGAGACGTTGACACATACAGTGACAATTGATTGACGGACTGATTTGCTGAACTTTGCTACTCATGTTGACGTATTCACCTTTGATTCATATGTTTGCTTATGCTGAAGCATTAGAATGTATGTTTTTTCAAATTCTGATTAGATTATGTTATTGGTGGCCACTAATGAAATAATATTGATTAGAATGAATAAAGTTTGAATTACTCTCATGAATTAGTATTGTAACTAATACGAAAATAAAATTGCTAAAACGTATATTGAGTTGTGGTTATTCATAAAATGCTTGATGCTATTAACTGCTGATTAATGATTTGCGTATTGTTTATTGATGGACATTGGTTACTTCAAGGCTAGGATACTCCATGCGATCAAAAGGTTTATCGACCTATACGTGTCCCCTTATAAGTTTACTTATTAAGGACTGGGCGTGCGAGCATCTGCATGTGTAAAAACTCCAGTTGAAATCAGACAGACACCTCACATTAACAGACTGAAAGCACCTGTACCCAACTATTTATCACCAAATACGTTAGGGCGGGGTGTAACACCCCAAACATCCCCCCTTAAAGCTGCGCCCCTGTAAGAACCATTGAGAATGAATGCTTGTTCTAAGAGGATAAAATGTGACATGAAATGTGTATATTTAACAAAGAAAAATTGTGGTTCCTATAAAGTGGAACACATTGAGAACTCTCCTTTCTGGCAAGTCTCTGTTTAAGAAAAATTACTAAACACTTTAGAATTAACAGAAAAGAATAAAGATAAGTGAGGTGAATGGCCATATTAACGGGCAGGAATAAGGGAACACATTGATTTGGTGAAGTTATTAAATCGTAGTAATTAAAAAGTTAAGAGAAATAACCAGCAGGCTTGATGAAAATAAAGAATACTACTAGCTGTGAAATGGTGAATCCTTGCAATAAATAGCTGAAATAGGGCCTATAGCAAAGCCCACCCATAGATTCAAGCAATATAAAATACACAATTTAAATCCTGATCAGAGGCTCGAGTGGAATAATATGACTCTGTAAATATGGAGAGAAAATGGTTGATTAACAATTTTGTATAAGAGGTTTACATTGAATTTCCACTGAAAATATTATTCTAAACTGATTGTATGATATACTTGATGACAACCAAATTCTACTTTGGTACTCCTGAAGGTTACATATACGATCAGCAGATAGGATGGCAGGAAGAATGTATTAATTGTAGATGTTTAGATGTCATCTCAAATTCATGGCACTTTGAAAGGTGGGATCCCTTGAGGAAAAGGATGACAACTGTTTGAATGGAATAAAAAGCTCCTCCAGATCAGTAAATCATTTCAGATTCCAGAACTCAACATGTACAATAAAGTTCATGGAGGTTGAAAGAAATGAATGCATGTTGTAGGAAAGAAGAGATGTTAGTAAGGATTTCTACACTGCTAAATTATGTAAAATAATCAATGTTTAAGTTAGTAAAAAAAATGAAAAATAGGTTAATCAATAGATCATGTGGTTCAATTCTTTTAAAGCCCTTCAAGTTTTCATCAGCAGTAATACTGTTTAAAAAAAGCACAACTCATTTTTTTTTAAACAAAATCGATCTTATAAGACAAAAAACGATGTCACTACTGGAAAAATAGATAATCATCTGGTATACGTTTTGATTTTAATAGATGTGACTGATGTCCACAACCCATGAGAAGGCAGGGGACTTCAGGAAGTTACTGTCAAGTCTTACGAAAGTGTGGGTAATGTATTCCATGCGTATAGAATGAAACCAGTTATATTTAGGTGGATGAATAGCTTAAAGATTTAGAGATACGAAAGCTCGGTGTTTTAACTGATGGAAGCGAAGAAATTTGGCAATGCAGCGTAGCTCTTTTACCTGTGAAGCCTTGAGAAGGGATGTGGCCTTTAGGTTAAGGTGTTTTATTATGGGGAGCTAATCCAAGGAAGCAAGGGAAGGAGCCTATGTTGTCAGATCACTGAAGCAGTGTAACATAGTTCTGAACGCTTTGGTGCTTTCAGACTGTCTTGGCCAAGAAGTTGCTCTAATTTAGACATGCAGTTAAAACCGCAAACATGGGAGTCTGAGGAAACACGAGTCAGGACTCCCCAACATAATCTGCCTGGTAGTAGACGTGTTCAGGTGGGGGAGGGTGGTGAAGCTCAGGCTGGCAATAAATGCTGCACTAAGATTGCACTGTTTCATTATGGGCTGAAGGGGGGAGGCCACACGTGAAGGCCAGCTTAAAAAACGAAAACAAATCAGGCTTGTCACCAAAACCCAGATGTAAATTATCTGACAGAGGAATGGTAGGGAGTTATGTGAGCCATATCTCCGATAACCACAAAATGAGAAAAAGCAAGCAGAATGTAAATTCCTTGTGCCTCCTGTCCAGCTACCCTGTAAAAAAAAAGCAGTGGCAAAGACAATAAGTCGCCACTTTGAGACCTACTGGTTTTGCCATTGGTTTAGCAATGCTGCACAACAACCCTGATACTGTGCAACATGGCTATTAAAAAGACATAAAAAGCCTACACAACCAGCCTAATGATTTTGTAGGCACATGTACCAAGAACATGATGCAAGTGTTTTTTTTTTCTTTATGTTTACCAATTGATTTGGAAAGGTAAACAAACAAATGTAATGGAGGTCGGGTGAAAAAAAAGCACAGGCGATACAACACGGAGGGCAGAATTGTGGAGGTCATGCAGGCAACAGGAAAGAGAAGGGAAGGAACAAGGAGGGAGTGCTGAAGCAACAAAGGATTAGGCTGAGAGAAGCAACCCAGGAATGTGGGAAGGGAAACAAACAAAGACAGAGCAATAAGGAGAGGGTGGAAGCAAATCAAATCAACAGAGAGCACGGAAGGAAGCACATTGGTAAGAAACACTAGTGGAGTGGGGAGAAGCATAAAAGACATGTTCATCACCGAGGTGGTGTAGGAAAAGAACTCAAGTCAAATGGAAGAGGAGAAGTACATGAAGAAGACACCTGGAAAACACATGCATCCTCAGACTGCTTAAACAAAAAGAAAAAAGATGTATCTGAAAAGAAGTGTCCATGCTCCAGAGAACAGACAAACAACAAGAGGAAGGAAAGCCCACACATGCTAACTAATAAGAAGCAAGCAAATGAGAGTGACAATGAAGCCAACCAATGGTGAGCAATGGGTGGGCTCTAAGCCCACTCTTGGCTAACAATATGCATTGCAACAGAAAGTACAATTGCTGTCTGGTAAGCAAGACCTAAAAAAGGAGTTGTTTGCACAATGCACACATGGCCTCTGAGCTCCTGTGTAAACTTTAGAGCTTAGGGAGATTGCTGGCTTGTGGGACAGTAAAACATTTTGACTGCTACGGCCCAAGGTCAGATCTAAAACTAAAGCATGTGGTGGGAGAATCAACCGCATGATTCTCATACCACTACACCCCAGCAGGAAAACGGTAGAGTGCTTTGAAATTTTCTATTTTGGTATGTTTTCGCCAAACACTTTACTTAACCCTTAAGACCCCGATAGTTTCACTTAAAAAGAATGAAGATTTATTTGTGTGAATGATCCTAAAAACATATTTAAAAAAAGTCCTAGTTCTGCAATTTCACCCAAAATCCATGGTCAATTTTACCGACATATATTATTCCCTTTTGTACGGTATAAGAAAACAATGGGTCGATTTGTGATGGGTTTCTTGTGCCCACTGAGCCTCCAAGACAGAAAATGGCCAAAATATGTAGGTGCGCTGCCTGCATAAACAATCGGAAAGGAATTTGCTACACGGGATCATAATAATGTTTAAAAGCCGTACATAAAAATGCCATGCAAATTAAAGTGTAATAATGACGGTGACGCTGTGGGAGAACACAGGCCTTTTACAGTGGCGTAATGCAAAACGATGCCACACTGCAGATTGTGATGTTGGGCCCCCGAGTCACCTATATCTTACAGATATGCCTTGGGCTGAATGGGGACGGCTTCAGTGTTGGGGGTCCCCTGGGCCTCCATTCTGGAGGAGAAAGGCTGGGTGCCGAAACCGCATGCAAAACATAAGCACAACAAACGTAGCAATGTTATCCCTCTGGCTTATTTTTTGCAGTTTTAAATAGCTCTAACACGACTCGAAGGTACTGGAGGCTTTATACGTGAGCCAGCTACACAAGGTCCCCTGCATGTTTTAGGTGCGGGCAGATTGCGTGATTTCCCAGGAATCAAGCTGGGACTCGAACCTAATTCTCAAGTGTCAAGGTCAGCAGCTCTGGCTGTAATGTCATATCCCCTTCCCGTTCTTCTGGATTCACTGGGTTTCCCACAAGGCAAACCCGGATTACCAAAACAGAAGCTTATCGGAGAAGAGAAGTCACTCACAGGTCATCAGACAGTGCGAGACTGGTTTGTTTTTGGTTTACACTTGGTATCTGAAACCCCGAAAGCACGCCACGAAAATGTTTTGAGCTTCTACAATCACAAAATTCAGCGCCTTAATCCCATACAAAATGACACGAATTTATCAAAATACTAAAATCAATACCGAGTTCACAAGAAATTAAGAAAGTAGTCTCATGACAACCAACTCCTACTTGAGCACTTCAAGGCCCCTTTACTGACACAAATCTTTCTTATACCAGCCAACTTCCGTGTCAGAGGTACAAACTGCAGCAGCTACATTCGCCCTCATAACCCATTAGTAAACACACGCACACGGCAGCTCATTTCCTGCTTTCAGACTGCATGAAACATTGATCCAGACTTGCATTTCCTTCAGGTCCCTAGCAAGGAATAGATTTCTGGTTGATGTACAAGCATGTTCATAATAAGATATGGCTTCAAGTGAGGCGGGTCCCTCCGGTACTAAAACCTGGCAGTAATTAAAAACAGACCATGAAAGGGGTCCCTATCTGGCCCTATATTCATGCCGCTAACGTCACAGAAAAAATACAGATCAACTTCTGAACAATAACGTCAGCGACGTACCTCATTTTTACATTTTAGATGTTTTACTTAATCTTGCATTCCCTATGAGTGTTTGCTTTACTAAACAATGTTGCGTTTCTTCATTTTTCATGCAGCGTATTTTTCCTGAATAGTGCCTACATTGAACTGAATCGCCTCTAAGCATCTGCGTGACAGTTTATAATGGTCTACCATTGTGACCTCCGGAGTTGTGGCTGAAAGTGGTTCTAGTGTCTCACAGTGCATTGGCAGCGGGTCACAAATGTATTTAGACCACATGCTCATCCAAACCTTGTCCTCTCCATAGTGCACACAGAACAATAGCCATGTTTGCTACTTGTAATTGTGATTCTATATCGATGCAAAGAAGGTTGACAAGCTGAAAGTAAACAGCAGTGCTTAAAGGCGAGTTGGTGAGCAGGAATGGTGAAAATGATGCCAGGAAGCACAAGCAAGAGTGAAAACAATGTGTTGTAAAAGAAAAACAAGGTGTAAAAAATAAAAAAAATAATGCAGATGGTGGATTTCAGAACGATGTTGGGAGAAAAAAAAGTGCAAGTGTCTAACAGAATGAGAGGCTGCAGAAGAAAGTCGTGTGATAGAAAGAACTGGGTGTCTGAGATGATCCAAAGGCCACTACCCCTTCCAGACACCTTAGTAATATTTGATTCACAGTCTCATTTTCGAATTGAAACATTTTCAATTCTAACTATTCACAACAAAAACGTTGTTATTCTTTTATCTGACACTGCTAATAAGCACTGGAAAAGCCAATAGATCTGGCTTGTTTTAGGTGCGTGTTCTTACCTGAATGATATGTCTTGATGCATTAACTGAAAGCTCACAGAGAGGCAACCAAACACTGGTTGAGTGGAACCCCCATGGGATCCAAAGGATTTTAGTGTCCATGTTTTAAGCCTCTCCAGTTGAGAGCATCTCAGGTGCTATGCTTGAATGTAACCTCGGATATTAGGAAGGACCTGAGTTGCAGACTAAGATTATAAATGGCTCCTGATAGATGGAACTATCATCACACCCATAGCTTCTGACACCGAGGTGTTCAAAATCCAGAGTCCACTAATTATCATACAGTCTGACTTTTTGGAGAATACCATAAGTATTTTTGTGATTACCACACCAAAACTTACAGATCCTGATAAATAACTTATTTTTTTCTCCTTCGTTATATTCCGGCAGGTTTAACCTGTCAAATTGTAACAGAAAGGTGTGACCTTTTTTCGCATCCAGTAACATAGGTTAGGGAAGGTGGCATGTTGTCTGGTCAGAAAGATTTTGCTATGAGTGAGTGTAGTCATGGACCCTCGTGGCGAGTGGCCAAGTTAGGCAAATTGGTGCGATAGTAATGGCACCTGATAAAAATCAGAATACTCTCAGTCAGAATGTATAGGGGCGATAAATACCATCCAGCTACGGATTTTTAGGGGAGAATACGTAGATTTTGGTGCTTACTGCACCACAATCTCTGTGTTACCGTAAGTACAAGCCATTTGCCCTCCCCCCCCAACCCACCCGTTGAATATCCGCAGCTTTGACCTGCTGACATTCATCACCTAACTCCTGAATGTCACATTGACTGCAGGTACCGCAGTTGACTGCGCCGCTTGTACCGAGGGCATCACTCTTGCGGTACTCTTGAATCACTTCGGAATTCCAGGGTAACTTCTGGCTTAATAACGTATCTCGGCAACACTACAAGAATAATTAACAGCGAATCGGACTCTTTCAATCTCACACCATACACCACAGTCTCACTCCTGTTATTTTTAATGGCCGCGTTGATCAAAAATAAAGTGTCTTTACCGAAAGAGAGAGACTGGATGGGCATCATCTACTACCAATTTTGTGTCATGCACTCGCAGAACAGAATTTGATTTTTTAGTGTCCTTCTATTAGGAACACATGAGCCCTTGCTATAAAAAAAAATGTAGACAATAATAAACTCACGGGTTATTTTTAGAACACGAGTAACAATAGCTCCCGGCCCCGTGCCACCGGCAAACCGCTGGGAAAGCATCCTGGAGAGCGTTTATTCTAAACAAAAACGAACACGATGTCGCCTCCGAGGGTAGGGGAGGGAGAAAATCCCTCTTCACAGCTGGGCGGGGGCGCGAGGGTGCATTTCCTGACTACACTGGGGCAGCCGATTCTGGGAAGCTCGTTTCACAGAAGTCAGTCGGGCAAACGGTGGAGAGGGGAGGTTTTCAGGCCGCTCTGCTCCCCGGGCCTCCGGGGCAGGCGGCAGAGATGCTGCTCTCGGTGCAGGCGCACCTCTGGGGCTATTAGGCGCCGCCACGGGGCTCCGGCGCACTTCATATCAATTAGCTGGGGCTCCCCGGGGGCACGGCGGCTTCTCTCTTCCCCAGGGGGGCAAAGGGGAAGCTGGCAGGCGACATTTCAAAGGCAGACAGCGAGTCATTTGGCACACTGTGCTCCAGCGTCCTCATTTTTCCTCTTTCTACAAAGCCGGGTTGGATGAAGGCGAAGCACCGTTAGAGGACATTTTTATGTGTGGCATTCCATCTGTGACAGCCCCATACTCGCATGCAGGCTCAAAGCCACAGCCTCTGTTGCACAGATAGCGCTTGAAAGCCTCCGCCTGTTACACTCGTAGCCCTGTAAAGACAGACCGGATCTAGTTCACGCTACAACCAGTCTATCTTCGAAATCTTGTGCCGCAGGGGAAATGTTACATGGTAAATGGAATGGGATTACTGAGATTACTGAGATGCCTTACATGGCAGACGGAGAACAGCTCGAGGTGCGAGTAATGTATTCAGCTACGTATTATTCTGTGTTTTTTTTACATTCTGGTACAAGCTAAACCTGAAAACAGATGCTCCAAAATAATATACACACACGCTTGAAATTACATGAACGCAGGCCCGGCACACTCACAAATGCTTCAGCTATGTGGGACTGCTCGGAAGTCTCCTTCATATGTTCAACCTTTTAACAATAACAACAATAAAAAAAAAAAACAGCCAGCGAAGGCATCAATGGGACCAGCAAACTCCACCGCTCTCTGCTTTACTCGAATTGACTTTAACGCCCTCGCCGCCATGTTGCGAGTGCTCTCTCATTGCAAAGTTAGCAGGTGTTTGGGTGGGTGCTTCATGACTCGGAGAAGTGCTAGGTTGGTTCTATCGCGCGTTTCCTGTTTAGTACTACATTTCCAATAACCATCAGATCAGATCACCGGGTGATAACGTGGTCAGGCGCAGTATCCTTGTGCCTCTCCGCAGCTCTGTGCTCCATCCCGACACTATTAATACATTAAGGGCAGCGTCAGCCCACAGAACTCGTATGCAGTAAAGATCTAACACTAACAGATCTGTCGCGCGCACACATCTGGCAGACAGCCATGACACCACATATCGGGCAACACTGCTGTGTACAATCTGGCCTTCCCGTCACCCGAACAACTAATACAATGTAACACTACGCATCACGAAGTTCATAAAAATCGACACAAATTAACGAAGCTGAGGCCAGGGATGCCATGTAAAGGTGGTCCCGGTGAGACCATTCACCTTAATCTCACGGTAGGAAGGCAATATGATGCTTCGATACTGTGCGCTCTAGAGCAAAAGAAGGAAGGTGTGGACACATCCGCATCACACGAGCTTCGGGTGGTTACGAGAAACGTACATGCTGGAGCAAAATCAGCAATGAAACTGTGTAGCATTAACGTGACACCACTCAATGGTAGATGTATGTGCGGCATGAGAACATACGTGTACGCATGGAGGCCGTGAAGGACGAGGCAAAGCACAGAGGACCGCACCCGGCCCTGTAGGCCTCGGCTGCCCACTCAGTGCGGGTGCCAGGGGGCTGGGTACCTACCGAGCAGCAGCAGCCGGTGCGTCTGCTTGTACTCGCGCTTCTGCTCCTTCAGCACCCGGTCGATGCTCTTGCTGACTTTCTTGGCCTCCTTCTCGGCCTCCTTCTCTTCCAGCCGCAGCTTCTCCCAGCTCTTGAGCTGCTGCTGCTGCTTGTCCTTGGGGCCGGACTTGTAAAGCAGCTGCTGCGGCGAGGGCTTGTCCCGGCCCTCGGGCCCGCCGCCCCCTCCGTTCTGCACGGGCAGCCCGCGGTCCCCGCCGCCGGGGGAGCGCTGCCGGTCCTCCCCGCCTCGGCAGCTCAGCTCGGGCGGAGGCTGCTCGGAGTCGGAGGCTGTGGCGGTGGAGATGGAGCCGGGGTCCCCGAAGAGCCGCGGGCGCAGGCTGTAGCACAGTCCCATGCTGGCCGGGCGGGGTCCCCCGGGGGCGGCCTCCTCTGCTCGCTTGCGGTGCGCGCTGCGGGGATGGGGCTGACCTGGGACGGGCGCCAGCGGCGGTGCTCAGCGCTCCATGGTGCCCCAGAGGCAGCGGGGCTCCAGTCCCGGGCGGCGCCGGAGGCCAGCAGGCCCGTTAGGTCTCGGCGGTGCCATGGCGCATGGTGCTCCGGGGGGACGCGATGGGGTGGGATCGCCTGGTGCTGATGCGGCCGGGGGTGAGAGTGAGTGCGGCGCCCGCTGCCCTGGCTCTCTCCTCCGGGAAGCGCGGCTGCACTTTACCGTAAAACCCCCAGCGCAGGCTCCCCTCCGTCAGAAGCCAGCACAGCGCCCTGCCTGGAGGCGCGCCGCACCTGCAGCCACGCGCGCGCCTCACATCCCCGCGCTCTCCCAGCCGCGCGCTCCGCTGCTCGCGCGGCTCTCTAAGCAGGTCGCCCGCTCGCCCCACTCAGTGAATTCAGCCTGCAGTCCGTGGTGGATCCTTTAACGTTATGCCATTTGTCCGTAATTTCAGCACGCTTGGGTCACGTAATAAGTGATCCTCACGGTAGAACATCTGACTGTGGGAGGCACTGGTGTGTGTAAAGTGACATGGGATTGGCGTGTTGGTGACAGCTTTGCCGAGGCTAGTACCCCACACAGAGTTCCGAGGCGCTCATTGGCTTTGTCTTCCGCACTATCTCTGTCAGAACCGTTCTTCCGGCGCGGTGGGTGTGTAATAATCTCGAAAAGGTAACTTTTATTATGAGATATAACGAGGAGAGGAAATGGACAGCTGCACCCCTCGAAACACAATAGTAAACCCATTTACCGTCACACTATAAAACGTTGAACACTCACGCCCCAAGGTGGAAAAAAGCAAATTAATAAACAGTTGGGAGAGCGCAAGGTACAGGTAAAAAGAAGAGGAGGATTCATAAAAAATCCCTCACCTCAAAACAGCAGGAATAGAAAACAGATGAAATAGAACAAGCATTTGCAATACAATAAGTCTTGCATTGACTTGAGTCGGAGTTATAGGCACTGTACATTTACAACTGACATTCTTTTACCACATGGATTGGTCAACCCTGCTGCATATTTTGGTCCTTTCTGCCACATAATTCCATTAGTCATGCATTCAACTAAATGGCTAGTAGGCCTATTGGAATATTTTTTCAAACCAGTCCCTCAAAACACCAACTACTCCCAGGTGCAAAACAAAAGTTCCAGCCATAAGAGAGCTTACAAATACACTGAATGGTGGGATGGGTTATAATTTTGGGGTCCTCGCTAACCTAAAGCCGGTCCCACAGATGATCCAGACAGAAAGAGCAGTTTGTGGTGAACACATTTTAAAAGGTGGTCCCACTGTCCTAGGACCACCATTGGCTGAGTAATGAGCCAAAAATTATTTGTAAAAGGAATGCCCCGCAAAGCATTAAAGGGCGAGTTTCCGAGTTCAGGGAATATTGTAGTATGTTGACTGTAATGCTCAGAATAGCCCCTAGAGGACAATACAATAGAAATAGCATTTCTAACAAACATGATAATGTCACCATATATTTAGCCCCTAGAGGGCGTAGTGCGTTAGACATTTTCAAGGTCAGCAGGCCTACTATAATGATATTACCCACAAAACCCTTAAAACACAGGCTACTCTTAGCTATAAAACAAAAGTTCCAGCCATGAGAGAGCTCTAAAAGGCATTGAATGACAGGAGGGGTATTTATTTTGGCATCCACACTAACCTAGTGTTGACCTAGACAGAAAAGCGTGTCGTGGTGAAGATTTTGGTGGTGGTCCCATTGTCCCAGGACCACCAGAGGCTGAGTTATGGGCAAAAATGTTTTGAAAAAAGAAAGCCCTGCAAAGCATTATGGGGCACCACAATCAAAATAACATTTCTAAAAAAACATGATCATGTAGCCATATAGTTATATAACCCCTAAAAGGCATAACCATATGAAAACAGAATGGCAAAAAATAATGCAATGCTTATATATATATTTAGCCCCTACAGAGCATAGTGCATTACACATTTTAAGGGCTGGCAGGCGTACTGCTACAATATTACAAGCAAGGCCCTTAAAACACAAGAAACACTCAGCTATAAAACAAAACAAAAGTTCCAGCCATGAAAGAGCTTAAACAGACACTGCCTGGTAGGAGGGGTTATTATTTTGGAGCCTGCACAAACCTAGTGTGGGGACCCAGAGACGGCTTAGACAGAAAGAGTGTGTCATGCTGAACATTTTGGTGGTTGTCACATTGCCCTAGGCCTACAACAGGCTGAGTTATGAGCAAAAATGTTTTGTAAAATAAAGTTTGCAAAGCATTATGGGGTGAGTTTCCTGAGTGCAGTGAATATTATAGTATAGGCTCTCCCACTGTGTAGGGAGGGCCTCTTTGAGGATTTCTTTTTTTTTTTAACGTAAAGCATTTATAAATTGCAAATGTTTTTGTGAAAGCTATGGAGCGTGAAGGGGAGAGCCAAAAGAAAAGACTGATTAGGTTACAGTGTGAACAATGTGACTAGCGATTCAATACCGCCAATGTAGTTTCCCCTATTTTGCAGTGTTTGAGCTGTGAGCACCATGGGTGTCATGGAGCACAAAGGGGAGAGACAAAATAAAAAAATAGTTTGCCCACGCTGAAGTAATTCGGCAATCGTGCAATAATCCATGTAACAGGGTCAGCCTGCAAGGCGGTAACAAAACCGCCCCAAGGTGAGACAAATGTAACGCATTTACCAATGACATCAAGGGATTTTTGAAAGGTAAGCGCACAAACAAGGGAAAGTGATGGGTGTGAGATGGGCGTGGTTAAAAGCCCACAGAATACTTACAACAGGGCACAACGCGCTTGTGCGCTCATCCTAAAAATGGAAAGAACTGGTGATGTAGAGATCACTCTTAGAGGATTCTCCAAGATGGAGTTCGTTTCCTCAAAAAACTTTTCACATAGCCACAGTAGACAATCAGAAAGGTCATGGCAGGAAAGTTCTTTGTTCCAATGCAATCACACACTTTCCTATCATCAGTAGGCTTACATCAATCAATTATACCCGCAGGACTGTCAAAGTAGTTGTACTCCATTCAGAAAAAGAATGTACCTCAGTACCATACAGAAACTGTCCATGAATGCACCTAGCAATTCCCTCCAATGCTCCAGCAATTAGCATCCTAAGTATTGAGAGTCCATTTGATCATTTTTACAACATTAACGCCTCAAGAAAACTTTGAGGTTTCCTTCTCAACACTAATGGAAAGATCTTCCACAGAAACCTCAGGGCATCTAACTCCATATAAGGTGTCACAATGTTGTTTGGATTTAGTTGGGGGTACTTCAACCTTGAATCTCATTTTGCTAATGCCTACCTCCATCGTATTTCCCATTTCTATAGGAAATTTGTTTTTGAGAAACCAGAGACAATTCTCTAGGCAGGAGGTTTTCCCATGAGTAACTCAAATGGGCTGACACCAATTACATTATGGGAAAAAATAAAGTACCTCTCCCTGATGGCCAAGTGTTTTTATTTTTAAAAGAAAGGGGAATCCTTTAGAGAGCGATTAAAACGCTCAACAAGACCATTGCCCTGAGGTTCATAAAGGACATTTCTAATATGCTTAACCCAATGCAGCTGAAGGAACACATGCATTTCACTGGGAGTGAGTTGTTAACCGTTATCGGGATCAGGACTATTGACTATTGATCAGGGACTCCTTCACTAAACACTTCCTTGAGAAACTAACACTTCAGACATCGTATCCCTTTCAATAAACTTTACCTCTGACCACTCAGAAAAGTAGTCTACAAGAGCATATAGCATATGAGGTGGCATTTTCATGCAGATTCAGCAACATCAAAACTTAGTTTATTCTAGGCAATCTCTGGCCAGGGTGGAATTAAAGGATGCCATTTTTAAAGTTCGTGTCATAAACCCCACACTTTTCACAATTCCACAAAAACAGTCTGCTTATGCACCCACACTCACCACAATACAGGAAACTGGGCATGAGAGTGTAAACAACTGTCAAGATTCTTTTAGATGACCATCATAGGGGCGTAGCTTGGTCAGTAAGATTGAGGGGAGGGTAAGTTTCAGATTTTCTGAGCAATCACTCTGGCATATCATGGCAAAATACATACATGAGAAGCAGGGCATGTTTAAGATTGAAGGATAGTGAAAAGGGAGAGCAGCACTGTAGGAGGTTGGCCTGGCTTATAGTGGGTACCTAGTGGTACTTGCACCTTGTGCCAGGTCCAGTTATCCCTTATTAGTAGAATAGAGGTGTTTCTAGCAGCTTAGGCTGATAGAAGGTAGCTATGGCAAAGCAGCTTAGGTTGAACTAGGAGACATGCAAAGCTCCTACTATACCACTTATATCATATAGCACTATATCATAAGAAAACACAATATTCAGAGTTACTAAAAACAAAGGTACTTTATTTTAGTGACAATATGCCAAAAGTATCTCAGAGGATATACTCCCTTAGGAGGTAAGTAATATACACAAAATATATGTACACAAACCAAAATCAGGTAAGTAACAGTTAGAAAAGTAGTGCAAACAATGTAGAATCACAATAGAATGCAATAGGTAGAAATAGGCCTAGGGGCAACACAAACCATATACTCCAAAAGTGGAATGCAAACCACGGATGGACCCCAGGCCTAGTGTAGGTTGTAGAGGGTCGCTGGACGTGTAAGAAAACACTAAGGGTGTCCAAGATACCCCACCCCAAGACCCTGAAAAGTAGGAGTAAAGTTACCCTACTACCCCAGAAAGACAGTAAAGTCGAGATAGGGGATTCTGCAAGGACAACAACTGCCAGCAAAACACTGAAGACGGATTCCTGGACCTGAGGACCTGTAAAGGAAGGGGACCAAGTCCAAGAGTCACGCAAGTGTCCAGTGGGAGCAGGAGCCCACTAAACCCCGGATGAAGGTGTAAAAGGGCTGCCTCTGGGTGGAAGAAGCCAACGATTCTGCAACAACGGAAGGGGCCAGGAACTTCTCCTCTGGTCAGAGGATGTCCCACGGCGTGCTGGAGGATGCAGAGTTGTTTCCACGCAGAAAGACTTCAAACAAGCCTTGCTAGCTGCAAGAGTCGTGGTTGAAGATTTTGGGTGCTGCTGGGGCCCGGGAAGGAACAGGAGGTCACCCCTTGGAGGAGGAGACAGAGAGGTCGCTCAGCAACCCAGAGAGCCCCCGCAGAAGTACTGGAACAGGCACTTAGAAGATCTGAGGACAGCGGTCAACTCAGAGTCACAAAGGAGGGTCCCACGACGTCGGAGTCCAACTCAGCAAGTTGGGCAATGCAGTACGGAGTGCTGGGGACCTGGGCTAGGCTGTGCATAAAGGAAGTCTTGCAAAAGTGCACAGAAGCCCAAGCAGCTGCAGTTCACGCAGTACACAGGATTACTGTCTGGGGTGGGGAGGCAAGGACTTACCTCCACCAAATTTGGACAGAAGGGCCACTGGACTGTGGGAGACACTTGGACCCAGCTCCTGTGTTCCAGGGACCACGCTCGTCAGGATGAGAGGGGACCCAGAGGACTGGTGATGCAGAAGTTTGGTGCCTGCGTTGGCAGGGGGAAGATTCCGTCGACCCACAGGAGATTTCTTCTTGGCTTCCAGTGCAGGGTGAAGGCAGACAGCCCTCAGAGCATGCACCACCAGGAAACAGTAGAGAAAGCCGGCGGGATGATGCGCTACAATGTTGCAGCCAGTCTTCTTGCTACTTTGTTGCGGTTATGCAGGCGCCCTGGAGCAGTCAGCGGTCGATCCTTGGCAGAAGTCGAAGAGGGAAGTGCAGAGGAACTCTGGTGAGCTCTTGCATTTGTTATCTGCTGAGATGCCCACAGGAGAGACCCTAAATAGCCCACAGAGGAGGATTGGCTACTGAGAGAGGTAAGAACCTATCAGGAGGGGTCTCTGATCTCACCTGCTGGCACTGGCCACTCAGAGCTGTCCATTGTGCCCTCACACCTCTGCATTCAAAATTGCAGAGGTCTGGGACACACTGGAGGAGCTCTGGGCACCTCCCCTGGGAGGTGCTGATCAGGGGAGTGGTCACTCCCCTTTCCTTTGTCCAGTTTCGTGCCAGAGCAGGGCTGGGGGGATCCCTGAACCGGTGTAGACTGGCTTTTGCAGAGAGGACACCATCTGTGCCCATCTTGGGGGGGACAATTCCATGATCCTAGACATGTTATATGGCCATGTTCGGAGTTACCATTGTGACGCTAAATATAGGTATTGACCTGCATGTAGTGCACGCGTGTAATGGTGTCCCCGCACTCACAAAGTCTGGGGAATTTGCCCTGAACAATGTGGGGGAACTTGGCTAGTGCCAGGGTGCCCTCACACTAAATAACTTTGCACCTAACCTCCACCAAGTGAGGGTTAGACATTTAGGTGACTTATAAGTTACTTATGTGCAGTGTAAAATGGCTGTGAAATAACGTTTACGGTTATGTTATTTCACTCAGCCTGCAGTGGCAGTCTTGTGCAGGATTTTTCTTAGCTCCCTATGGGTGGCAAAATAAATGCTACAGCCCATAGGGATCTCCTGGAACCCCAATACCCTGGCTACCTAGGTACCATATACTAGGGAATTATAAGGGTGTTCCAGTGTGCCAATCAGAATTGGTAAAATTAGTCACTAGCCTGCAGTGACAATTTTAAAAGCAGAGAGAGCATAAACACCGAGGTTCTGATTAGCAGAGCCTCAGTGATACAGTTAGTCACCACAAAGGGAACACATATAGGCCACAAACTTATAAGCACTGGGGTCCTGGCTAGCAGGATCCCAGTGACACATATCAAACATACTGACAACATAGGGTTTTCACTATGAGCACTGGACCCTGGCAGGATCCCAAAGAGACAGTAGAAACACCCTGACATATACTCACAAACAGGCCAAAGGTGGGGGTAACAAGGCTAGAATGAGGCTACCTTCCTACAAGCACAGATTATTAGGGGTACTTAAAACACAATATTTTATAAACTAACCAATATTTTTAAAAACTTCAAAAACAGAGGAAAGAAAGAGTGTATGTGTTTGTATGTTTTTGTCTGTGTGCTCATGTAAAACTCACAGGTGATATCCAACAAACACCTCACCATGCCCGACTCAAAGCACCTGTACCAGGGGTGGCTCCTCCATTAGGGCAGAGGAGCGTCACCCCCTGCCAGCAGCAACAGCCATACAACTTTTACTATAAAACGATAGTAAATGGTGTTTTATGGTTATTTTTATGCTGTACACTCCCCCTCAGTAGGCATGTATGTTTGGCCAGCTGTTTCGGCCGGCCAAACACACATGCGCACAGGGCTCTCTACAACCCAGCAATACAGGCACTGCGTAGCTGGGTTGGAGACAGCAGGCAGAGACTTTCAGTCTTCCACGGAGCGCCTTGGCCGGGGCGCTCTGCCCAATCCTAATGCTGCTTTCATGCTGTCGACAGCATGAAAGCAGCATTAGGATTGGACACAGGGCAGGCTGGGAGCCTGTGCCTGAGTCCAGTGTAGGAGCGGATGGTCGTGGCGAGGTGCGGTGCGGCATGGCACAAAAAGGTAAGTTTTTTTTTCAAATTACATTTTGTTTCCATCAACCCCTTCCTCCCGCCATGCGGCATCCCGCCCCTTTTCCATCCTGTGAGCCACTCTTGACCTGTACCTATATAGTAGATAATATATTTATTGGTGGGAGGGGGTGTAACACACCAGACACTACCACTAAAACTACCCCCCCAGACTACCCATTAGAAGTGTATTCTTTCACAAGTGGAAGATCTTCACTTTTGGACTCGTCAGCATACTACAGTTCCTCAGTTATTACCCTTAACTGTAGTGCGCAAACATTCTTCACACATGTGATAATATCAATCTCATCATCGTTCTGTTCTTTAGTGTCACTGCTTGGACAAGGCAAACATTACAGGCAATCCAATGAATGGTTATTCTTACCAGAAACATATGAAACATCAGAACATTATTCTTGCAGCTTTGAGCATAGTCTAATAATATGGGTGGTAGAATTTAAACTCCCACCAGGGGGCAAAGTGTACTGTACACTAAGAGTTTTAATAGTTTGTTATACAACTTTGTTGCCCCATTCAAAATGCCTAAAAGGGTTGAAGTCCCTAGCACAAGCCAGTAATTCATGTTCAATGATGGCATTACACCTTTCAGAGTCAATCTCAATGCATAAGCATCCACTCAGTCCTTGTCACCAAACCCTTGGGGCAGCAGTGCCCCCAATCCACAGGTACTTTCAGCAACAGTGATTAAACTTAGTTTTCCTAAGGAAAATGGCCTAGAGCTTGGAGCCACGACAATGTGATTTTTTTTTAACCCATTATTAAAAGCTTCTTGCTCTTCATCCCAAACAAAAGCTTTAATCTGAGATTGGAACAGCATACTTTTCTCTGGTGATGAAATCAAACCCAGGTTAGCCAATCTTCCACACACTTCATTCATGCCTTCCAGCTGCTCTTTTTGATCCCAGGTGAGCACTACAATGTCACCCTGGTCATCCTAGAATCACTTCACTTCGTCTTTCATTCCTTGAATAGGTGGATCAGGACCTTTAGGATGACGGATACCACCAACACAAGGCCAAGGACTAAAAGAGTGTGCTAAAAGAGTGTACTGAAAGAGCCCAAAAGGGGTGATGAATGCTGTGAGCGACTTGGATTCTGTTGCTAGTTTGATTTGGTGGTAAGCATGACAAAGATCAAGTGTGGAAAACACATTGGTCCCATCCAGAAAGGAAATCAATCAGTTTATTTTAGACAATGGATGTTTGTTAGTAATTATGCTGAAGTTTAAGATTCACAGGTCTATGCAAAGGTGTCATTTTCCATTGCTCTTGTTTGCTAAAACAATAGGTGAAATCCATTCATAGGATTCTGTTTCCTAAATTATGTCTTTACCCAATTAGCTTTGTACAATTGTGCCAATATATACATGCTGCACATATATATTGACACATTCCTCAGTTTTTGCTTCATGGACCTTGCACTATTTACATTTTTTTATAAGCCATCATTGAATACAGTAAGGGAGGAATGGAGGATGTGGGACCCTGAATCATGTCCTTCTACATCCAGGACTGGGTCAGGTACAATGGATTTAAGAACAATTCGCAAAATTCTTTAATCCCTTCCACAAAGAACACACATCCTCCTGCATGTCACATACCTTTAAATTATGGCAGATCTTCCCCTGAACTCAACTAGAGCAGTGAAGTAGTCAGTGAAATCTATTTTATGAATACCAGAGGACAAGGTCTTCAGATCTGGCTCAGTGGTTATCTACCTTAAATCTTAAAAGTGACTGAACCAAGTCCTGGTTGATGATAGTATGGGGAAACCTGGACCTCCCATGAAATTTGTATCTCATCCCAGCACATGCAGCACACATATTGGCAGTAAATCAACATATTTTTACCAGAGATGTCTTCCAGAACTACAAGAATCTTTTTACTAACTCTGACTTCTGGTCCTATATGAGTTCTTTGTCAGGCAAACCAGCATCACACACTTGGGCAACTCTGAGTGTAATGTTATGCTTGTTTTCTGTTGATGCCAGGCAGTCTTTGGATGATGTCTTGTGAGTAGCATCCCCACAGCTATGGCGCTCTACATTTTTTCTAGACTTCATAGGTTCATGCTCGGTCTGTCTGCCGCTGTGTCAGAATACTTCAATTCGATTTCCTCAGAAGCAGAAGATAACTCCTCAGTCCCGACCCGAGCTACTCACAACGAATATTAATCCTTCGTGCTGAGTACCCCGGAGGGGGAAAGGGGAATGGGATGGTAGAGAGACTGCCACAGAGATGAGGAACGCCAGTACTCAGTCTGCCTCTTCACATCTAAGATTGGATACAGCACCTGCAAGAGTCACAGTCGCAATTACTAGGGACATACAACATCAGTTTTTCACTTTATACTCTCAACACTTAATTCTCTTTAATTCTATTATTTCTTCACTCACCCTGAGTTCTCTGTAGCCTTGCTTCTCTCTATAAATGATAGCTCTTCATAAAAAAATGCTTATTACTGATTCTGGAAGAACTTCTCAACCTTTGTTAGAGATTGGTTTTATGTTGCTATATATATATATATAGTTGGTGATAATGCGTTCTTCAAATCAGCTGATGTTATTTAATTTCTCCTGTCTTATTGTGACTTCTGTCAATACTTGTATTTGTAAATGCTTGTTTATTAAAGTTCGTTTCTCCTTTCTTACTTCGACATTTGTTGATAACTTGTATTTGTAAATGCTTGTTTATTACAGTTAGTTTCTCCTTCCTTACTTCGACATCTGTCGATAACTTGTAGTTGTAAATGCTTGTTTATTTAAGTTTGTTTCTCTTTTAAACTAAATTTTGGTTTATTACCTTCGAATTTGTAAATGCTTATTTGTTAACAGTTCGTTTCTCCTTTAAACTTGGCCTTTGTAGATACTTGCTCTTTTAAAGTTAGTTTTTTCTTTGACTTTAATATCTTAAACAAGAACCTTGTAAACATAAGGTTAACATTAACTCTGTAGCCTTGCCGACTTCCACGGGAACGGTCTACTATCAAACTCTTCGAATAAACCTTGACAATATTTATCCGTTTTCTGTGATATAATCTTCAAATGTAATTTTACCTCACAGGAGTTTCTGTTCTGAAGCGCGCTCTCTCTCCACACAGCTGATTCCTGTCAGACCTCAGTTGAAGTGCAAGGCTTCCAGCTGGAGAGCTCGTAACCTAGCAACCAACCGATTGCAAGACTAGAACTGTAACTAACCTTCAGGACTCACAGCGGCCATCTTGGATCTTCTCTTCTTGATTCTTCCTTTGAAATAAGCGCAAGATTACTCTGCAAACCTTCTTCCTGTTTGGGCTTTGCTATCTCCACTGAGGATATCTCTTTGCTTTTCTCATGCACTTCTTTGATTTGACTTGGCAAGTTTGTGTGGTCATGACACGCTGACACTACTTATCTCTTTTCCTTTGTAGTCTCCTCTGCCCTTATTAACCTCCTTGACCCAAGACACTGACTGCTCTCGGCCTTGGCTGATTTCACCACTACCTCCAAAGTGGGATTCCTAATCACCCAAAGTCTTTCCTAAGTTCTCTTGCTGCTAGTGTACACCATTAGTTGATCTGTAATCATTTAATCTGTGATGTTACAAAATTCATAAGTTGTAGATAAGTTCATAATGCTGTTAAAAACTCATAAAAGGTCTTTCTCTCTATCTCTGCCTTCCTATGTATAAATGATATATCTTTAGCGTGATGCTTATCGAAGGTATGAAACAGTTTTCAAGTCTAATTATTGCCTCTTCATATTCATCATACTCTACTCTCCCTCTGGCACCTCTATTCTTGCCAATGTACTGAAAACCTCCTCTTCTTCAGAACCAAGGCAATGGAGGGGAATTCCTTTACTGCACTCGACATGCATTTTATTTACATAATTAGCAGCAAGATAGGGTTGGCATTCCTCATCCCATCGCTCCAAAGGGCTAGGACGTTCACCCTTATTTTGTAAAAATATGCTTTGGGGGATTAAACTGTCCAGAGGACTAAAAGCAGGACAAATGAAAGTACTAGGTAAGGTACACTAAGCACCCAAAGTAAGAGATACTTTCACACGATGAACAGTCATAAAGAAGATGAAGGACAAAAAACATAAAGAGTTACTGTATAGAAAAATAAAGAGATGAACTGAAGCTCATGCAAGAGTGGTGTTAAGATGTACAACACAATTGTTTATGCTCAAGTGAGGAAAACAAATCATTGAAGGCAGTCAGTCAAGCCTTCAACCCCACTTTCTGATGTTTAGTGGAATGCACCAGATCCATAAAAATTAAGGCAAATAAAAAATGACCTCAGCACAAAAGAGAGGCTTGGAAATCTATGTACAAGGCCTTTCTTCAGCAGTTGTTAAGTAGTGCCAGGGTAAAGGCCCACCCAGGGGTGATACAACACACCCACAGTGCTAAATTATAGTTGTAGGAAGCTGGCCTAGTGTGTGGTGGGTACTCAAGTTACTTACACAAGTGTAGGCAGTGTCTAGAAGCTAGGCTCTCTATAGTTAGCTGTGGATCAGCAGCCAAGGCTTATCTAGGAGACATGCAAAGCTCATGCAAAACCACTAGTTACACAGCACTTACACACATGAAAGAAAACGTTCACACAATCCCACAAAATACTAGAAGGGCAACCCTCCGATAGGAGGTAAGTAATACACTAATTATATACACTAGTAAACAGCAATAGGCATAGAAAAGGTTAGAAAACAGTGCAAATATAGATAACCAATAGTGACCCTTGGGGGAGCCCAAACCATATACTAAAAAAATGGAATGCGAACGCAGGACCACCACATAGGTAAGTGGAATGTGTAGAGTGGATCAGGGAATACTAGAGGTAAGTAACATAGTACCCCCCAGCGACCAGGAAAGCGGGAGTAAATCACTGGATTTTCTCCAAACCACCCAAAAGGAAGCAAAAGAAGAAAAGAAGACGCCCAGATAAGACTGCAAGAAATCAGCAGTGGATTCCTGGAGAGGAAGACCTGTGGAGCGAGGGGACCAAGTCTAAGACTCACAGTGGAGTCCAGGAGGAGTAGGAGCCACTACCTATCCAGCTGTACATTAAGGAGATGGTCAACGGTGAGGAAGAATAGGTCAGCACTGCAGCCCTGGAGCAGGAGAGGTGTGCCAGAGTAATGCAGATGTCCCATGCTAGAATGAAGATTACAGATGGATGTTGGTGCAGAAATTCCACCAAAATTGGCAAAGGCAAATTCACGATTAGTGGAAAATTGCTGCTGTTGCAGACCATCAAGGTCCAGGAGAACTCACCTCAGGAGGGAGAGTCACAGAGTACCTTCAGCAACACAGGGGGCCCACAGGAGGAGAGGTGGCACTCACACGGGTCCCTCAGGATGGGGACACAGAAGGAGCTCATGCAGCACTACAGAATGGGATCCCACGCCGCAGGAGAACAACACAGAGGGCATTGCATCACAGAAAGGAGTGCTGGGGGCTGGAGCTGCACATAGCCTGGAGTTCCCTTGGAAGAGATGCAAACAAGCCTTGGCAGCTGCAAGAGACATGGTGCACGGGGGTACTGTCCTGTGTGGGAAGGCAAAGGCTTACCTCCACCAAAGATGAACAGCTTGCAGAGAGGACCAATAGGACTACTCCAGACTACCACCTGTGATGCAGAATCCACGCAGCTCAGGATGAGAGGAGATCCACGTAGCCGGTCATCGTTGCAGTAGGTGCCTGTGGATGCAGGGGCGTTACTCCTTCACTCCAAGGGAGATTCCTTCTTCCTTCCAGTGCAGACTGAAGACACACCAGCCTCAGTGAATGCACTGCTGGTGGAAATGTTGTAGAAGCTGGCAGGAGCCGTGGAAACAATGTTGCAGAAGAGTTGTTCTTCTTTGAGGCAGAATGTTGGGTCCTGAAGAGTTCAGTCGCAGTTCCGCAGGCCAGAAGCAGAGGTTGCAGAGGAGTCCTGCTGGAATCTTGCATGCCAAATCTGAGGACCTATCCCAGAGGAAGACCCTAAATAGCCCTAGAAGTGTGCTTGGCCACCTAGCCAGGTGACCACCTATCAGAAAGTGCCTCTGTCGTCACCTGCCTGGCCTGGCTACTCAGATACTCCCAGAGTTCCTTGCCAACCTTAGAAACAAGATGGCAGAACCCAGGGACCCTGTGGAGGAGCTCTGAGCACTGCCCCTGTGGTGGTGATGGACAGGGGAGTGGTCACCCCCCTTTCTATTGTCCAGGTTTGCGCCAGAGCAGGGAATGGGGGTCCCTGAACCGGTGTGGACTGGTTTATGCATGGAGGGCACCAAATGTGCCCTTCAAAGCATACCAGTGGAGTAGGGAGGCTACCCCTCCCAAGCCAGTCACACCTATTTCCAAAGGGAGAGGGTGTCACCTCAGTCTCCCAAAGGAAATCCTTTGTTCTGCCTTCCTGTGATTGATCAGATCAAGCAGCAGGAGGGCAGAAACCTGTCTGAGGGGTGGCAGCAGCTGGGGCTGCCTGGAAAACCCTGTAAGACTGGTGGTAGCAATGCTGAGGGTCCTCTAAGGATCCCCCAGAGTGCATGGAATCATACTTCCAATACTTGCAACAGTATTGGGGTATGATTCTGACATGTTTGATACCAAACATGCCCAGGTTCGGAGCTACCATTATGTAGCTGGACATAGGTGGTGACCTATGTCCAGTACACATGTAACATGGCATCCCCACACTCAGTAAGTCCATAAAAATGGAACTGGGGTGCCCTCACACTCAGGTACCTGCACCCTGCCCTCTGGGCCGAGATGGCCTACCATAGGGGTGACTGACCTGTAGTGAAAATGGGTGCATGCACCCGTTTCACGCAGACTGCAATGGCAGGCCTGTACAACTCTTTGCATGAGCTCCCTATGAAAGAGGGCACTTTCCTACAATGGTTTACCACAAATCAGGAGGAAGGGCCATGTGATTAGTAGAAGGAACCAAGGTAAGGACAATTGCAAAAGGCAAGGGTCAGGGAAAAAGGGAAGATGATTTAGCAGGGTGCATCTCAGTTTGGAGTGAGCTAGGGGTGTACAAGAGGTCAGTGATGATCTGGGCCAGCCTGGCTGGTGCTGACTGGATGCAAAGAGAGAGGGAGATGAGGGGAGCAGGGTTGACCCCAGGTGATTAGAATGAGCATGGCTGAACTCAGCAAAACCTCCCTTCCCACTTAGTTGGTTCACAATTAAAAGACGGCCTGATGCTGGACAGGCATGCCCTTCTGGCTGCTGGTCACATGAGGCTGAGTCCAAGCCAGTGACTGCCATACGGAAGACACTGGGCATATGGGGATGTTTCTAAGGCACATGTGGTATTTCCAGCATTTGTTGAAACAGGAGGTTTTGTTAGTTATGTGATACTTGTTCATTTTTCGTCCTGCTGCTGCATTGATTGCCCCTTGGAATATCCGAAAGCATGTCAAACGTTTGGGGCACAAGTATCTGGGCAGCGCTTATCCTTATGGAATCTTTGCCCTGACATTCTTCATGGCACCCATTTTGAGATCACATTCTGCATGGCGCACATACACAGGTCGCATTCTGTATGAGGGGGGAAATTTAGTGTTACTGAAGTACAGAAGACAGGAGTAGGACTGCACTGGTAAATGGTGCATACTACTCATACCTTTTGTCTTTGCAATGTTTTAAACAAAAGGGCATTTTGTTTGTGTGACAGAGAATACTTACAGAGCCTTTTCTCCCATTTTTGCTACCTTTCATATATTTGATTTTAAAAGAGAACATTATGGTGGTCATTCTGACCCTGGCGGTCTTTGACCGCCAGGGCGGAGGACCGCGGGAGCACCGCCGACAGGCCGGCGGTGCTCCAATGGGGATTCCGACCGCGGCGGTAAAGCCGCGGTCGGACCGGCACCACTGGCGGGGTCCCGCCAGTGTACCGCGGCCCCATTGAATCCTCCGCGGCGGCGCAGCTTGCTGCACCGCCGCGGGGATTCCGACCCCCCCTACCGCCATCCAGATCCCGGCGGTCGGACCGCCGAGATCCGGATGGCGGTAGGGGGGGTCGCGGGGCCCCTGGGGGCCCCTGCAGTGCCCATGCCACTGGCATGGGCATTGCAGGGGCCCCCGTAAGAGGGCCCCTATATGTATTTCACTGTCTGCTGTGCAGACAGTGAAATACGCGACGGGTGCAACTGCACCCGTCGCACAGCTTCCACTCCGCCGGCTCGATTCCGAGCCGGCTTCATCGTGGAAGCCTCTTTCCCGCTGGGCTGGCTGGCGGTCTGAAGGCGACCGCCCGCCAGCCCAGCGGGAAAGTCAGAATTACCGCCGCGGTCTTTCGACCGCGGAACGGTAACCTGACGGCGGGACTTTGGCGGGCGGCCTCCGCCGCCCGCCAAGGTCAGAATGAGGGCCTATGTTTGTTATGGTCATACTGTAATTGTTAGAAAGTTGGTCTCTAGTTGGCAGAGGCATGTGCCCTGTCCAAGTAGGGACTACAATCTTGGTCAGGGCAAGTCACAACACAACCTAAATGATCCTCTGCTCAACCTCTGGTAGCTTGGCACAGAGCAGGCAGGCTTAACTTAGAAGGCAATATGTAAAGTATTTGCGCAATAACTCATGCAGTAACAGTGAAAACACACCAGTTTAGGAAAATAGATAAGATTTATTTGAAGAAAATAAGACCAAAGTGACAAAAATCCAATATGCACAAGTCAAGATTTCACTTTGTAAAGGTTTAGATGAGACTCAGTCCTTAAGAATCAATGGTTGTAGCCTTTTAACACACAGTACCTGGGATGCGTAAAAAAGAATGAAGCTGAGGGCCAGAGAGGAGGAGATGTGTCGAAAAGTAAAACGATTCTTTAATTTTTCTGGCACCGCAAAGGTGATGTGTCCTTTGCTTCCACGCTGCAAGGTGATGCCTTGGTTTCCGGGAGCGCAGCCTTGGTTCCTCACTGCGATGCAGGGATATTTTGATGCCCAGGAACAATGCATGGAAAATCCAGAACACGTTGAGAAGAGGCAATAGGTGCTGCATTGATTCAGCAGGCAATGCAGTGATTCTTCAGCTGTGAGACTGATGCTGCTTCCTTCCGGCAGGCGTTGTGTCATAATCTGCAGGCATTGTGTTGATTTTCAGATAAGCTGCGTTTGCTACTCTTTGGTGAAGTCTTTGATAGCCCTGAGACCTCAGAACAGGAGGCAAGCTCAATTCAAGCCCTTGGAGACCACTTGTGGAAAAAGACAGAGTCCTTCCAGCAAAGTCAGGGGTCAGCAGGGCAACAAGCAGGCCACCAGTCCTTCCAGCAATGCAGTCCAGATGAGTCCCTTGGGCAGCCCCTCTGATAGAGTCCAGTTGTAGGTCCAGAAGTGTCTGATTTGCTGGGATCACAGACTCAGTATATATACCCAAATGCGCTATAAAGTGGAGCAAATTCCAAAGAGTGATTTTGAAAAGCATAAGTTCCCCTTTCAACCCAGCCCTTTCTGCCAGGAGATCTGTGGGGGATTATCAGTCCTTTGTGTAAGGTCAGGCCACTGGTCTTTGAAGTATATGTGAGAGCCCCTCCACCCTTCCTGCCCAGGAAGATCCATCAGTATGCCGATGAATGCAGATGCAGCTGAGTGTCCTGTGTTTATGGCTTTCTGGGTGGCATGCACAAGGGGAGCTGTCAACCAGAACAGACGACACATGTATTGTAGACAGGCTGGAAGGTACAGAAAGACGTAAGTGCAGAGAAATGCCTACTTTCTAAAAGTGGCATTTCTAAAATAGTAATGTAGAATCCAACTTCATCAGTAGGTAGGACTTCTCACTACCATTCCGACCATACGAAACATGACAAGTCTATTCCTTTCAGATCGGAAATTACCACTTAAAAGCATATAGGGGAATTTCTAATGCTGTTCTATGAGAGGAGCATGCTTCACAGTAGTGAAAAACGACTGAGAGTTTTTCACTACCAGGACATGTAAAACTTATAAGTACATGTCCTGCCTTTTACTTACATAGCACACTGCTCTGTGGGTCACCTAGGGCCTACCGTAGGGATGACGTATATGGGAGAAAAGGGGAATTTAAGGCTTGGCAAGCAGTTTTAAATGCCTATTCGAAGTGGCAGTGAAACTGCACACACAGGCCTTGCAATGGCAGACCTGAGACATGGTTAAAGGGCTACTTATGTGGGTGGCACAATCAGTGCTGCAGGCCCACTAGTAGCATTTAATTTACAGGCCGTGGGCACATCCAGTGCACTTTACTAGGGACCTACAGGTATATAAATATGCCAATTAGGTATGAGCAATTGTTACCATGTTTAAGGGAGTGAGCAGGAGCACTTAAGCACTGGTCAGCAGTGGGAAAGTGCACATAGTACTAAAACCAACAAAAACGAGGTAAGAAAAAATATAGGAGGAAGGCAAAAAGTTTGGGATGGGCCTTCAGAATGGGCCATTTTCCAACAGTAATATTATTTTGATAATTGAGAAAAATAGTTTTCGACCTTTTAATTTTCACTTGCGATGAACCATGAGTTTTAATACATTAGGTTCTTGTACTCCACTAAGTAGACTGAGAAATTCTATATGAAACATATGCTGGACATGTGTACCTAGCAGTTGGGAATGTTAGCAAAATGTAAATAGGAAAGGAAGGGAAAAGAGAGGGACACTGACTAAGTTATTAACCACAATCTGTTAAAACAGTGTGACACACTGAATTCCTGGCTTTGTGGAACTCCAAAGACAGCATCTTACCAACTGGATGGATCTCACAATTAGATCTATGCACCCCCCCCCCCCAATTAGACTAGAATTAGCATTTGTAACCTCTGTAATTGTGTTTTGGATAATACAGCAGCTATTTAAGGTTAAATATTCACAAAGTAGAGTTAATACAACTCTTGTTGAATTCTCCTTCATAACAACTACTCTTCAGTTTGGTAGACAACTTTGCTAGTGTTGCTGACCCCAAACTGTTAATGTCCTATTCTGTTTAGAAATGGAGAGATCTGCTCTGGAGATTTTGTTATCATGATGTGGAATAACTATCAAAAAGGTGCAGGATTCTATGGTGATCTCTTTCATTAGCTTTACAATTTTCTTCCCTGTACAATTTTCTTCCCTGGTGATGGTCAAAGGTTTAATGCAATTGGCAATCAGATCCTGCTGTCACTCCACCAACAATATGCCTTCCCACACAATACTCTGGTAACTCTAATTTTATACATTAGAAGTTGCCTCTTGTCACATCACAGACAATTCCTTGGACATGGAGGCGATTTCAGTTTTTTCCATTTCCTCACTTTTTCTAATGTCAAAGCATTGCCAGCTGCCTCCGCCCTTTTTATTATACCTGTGCCCTTGCCAGGAGTGACCCAACTGGGAGTGAATCTGGTATCCTGACTTCATTTGGGCCTCAGTACATACAAATTCCTGCGAGCACCCTGCAGGCCTAGGCCTAAAATTAACACTGTGGCCCAGAGCCTGATTGTGAGATTATTGAGGGGCACAAAACTACTGTCTATGTCCTTGACCATGTATAGGAAGTGGTGGTGGCAGCATACTGTTTTTAGTGATCAGTAGCTGAACAGGCATTTTTACCTGTTTAGGGATATGAGCACAATGCCGTTTGGCCAGCATGAGTAGAGTTTCACTCATGTATTGTGACATGCACTACCTACACTGACATGCCTGTGTGAATGTTGAGTGCGTGTGTATGCATTTTAGTATGGCTCCATATTGTTTGAGAGAGTTTATGTGTGTTACCAGTGGGGTCCATTTGGATTGCCCCTGGTCTGACACAGTACAAGATGGAAGTTGTGAAACAGCTCCCAGAGAGTGGAGGTACATTTCTTGCATTTATGAGGAGGAGCATTTAACTCGAAACTCAGAAGTGTGGAGGGATGGACACAGGAATTCTTTCTGAAATCTCATGCGACCTATTAGTTCTTTCTGAGAACGTCCATTTGGGTTATGGTGTGAGTAGAATTAGTAGAGACAATTGCCAGTGAAGGAAAAGTTATTGGGGAAGAGTCTGGACTTTTCTATTTTTATTTGATTGGCCCACCCTGGAAGGTTGATGAGAGCTAGGTGTGCAGTTTCACACTTGTGCTGCAGTTGTGAGTGCTCTGGATTCGAGCTTGTGTTGTCACTACCTGCAATGAGAAGCCATCATCTTGCACAGGAACCTGTCTCTGCTGTAGGGAAAAAGTGAAGTATGAAATGAAGCTAGGCCAAACAATTTTCTACATACAAGCAGCATATCTGCATATTATGTCTAGAAATCCCATATAGAAGTGGATCCCAAATGTTTCTGCTTTGTTCCAGGTTGAGCTGCTGTATTGCCTGAGGAGAAGAGCTGCTGATAGTTTCCATAATTAGGGAATATATCACCTCGTTTGTTCAAGCCTTGCTGGAAGAAGCTGTCGGTTTGCCAGTTACCCATGGAGCTACCTGCCAGCTGAGGGGGGAGAGGAGAAAGCTTTGTCCTGAGTAATCTGTGTAATAACCAACCACACCAGATGAAGATATATGGTAGGAGGTATTTATTACAGCCTCAACCAACAGCCAGCATATCAACTGTCATGCAGAGAACCCTGCATGACAGAACCTCAGAACAAGCTGGTTCCATTCCAGTGTTCTGGCATGGAGCCATGTTACATCATTACACTTCTTCCTCTTTACATTAGAACAGAAATAACATGAGAACAAAAAACACATTTGAACAGAAAGAAAAAGAGGGTAGAAAGAACTACACAAAATCACGCAAATGTAAAGGAAACCTGCGTGTTCTGACACTCCTACGAGTATTATCAGACCTTAAATCAATGTCACAGGGAAAACGATAAGAAGTATCATCTCTCCTGTCGGCCACACCACACCCCCCAAAATGTGCTACACGGCTATGATTCCAGATGCGACCATCATCCGTCTTGACAGCATTTTTAAACAGCTTAATGATAGTTTTTGGAGAGGTATATTTTGACCAATTTTGACACCCAACAGGAGCTTTGACCTTTACTTTATCTCCAACCTCAAAATTTGTAACTTTCGCATTATTCCTTTTATCAACATAAATCTTCCTTTTGCTTTGCAGAGACACTTCTTTGTCTCTCCATTCCCCAATACCATTGTTTTTCAAACCCTTCCCAGCAACCATCCAGCCAGGACACAAACAAGTATTTGGAGACCTTCCCCTGAGCAGTTCAAAAGGAGGCTTCCCCGTTGATGCATGAGGAGTGTACCTGTAAGCTGTTATACGACCCTGCAGTTCTTTTCTCCAATCTAAACAGTTTACCTTTGCTAATTGTATACTCTCCTTTAAAGTCCTGTTAAATCTCTCCAAAGCACCATTCGCCTCTGGATGATATAACGCAATTTTTTTATGTACAATTCCACATTTTACAAAATACTCCTCCATCTGAGCAGAACAGAACTGCGGACCATTGTCAGAAAGAATAGAGTTAGGAAAACTCTCGCGTTTGAACACAGATTCTAAAAAACTGATCACAGATTGAGAAGTGATCTCTCTCACCAAACTCACCTCCACCCATCGTGAATACAAATCCAGCAACACCAACAGGTAAGGAGTCTGATGTTCTCCATGCAATGGCCCCACAATATCGATAGCTAATTCATCCCGTGGACTTTTTGGTAAACTTCTACAAACCATAGGTGAACATCTTGGTTTGAGTACCTTATCACTAGCTTGACAAGGTGTACACTCCCTAACAGTACGTTCCACCATCAAATCTAATCCAGGCCACCAGAAATCCTGACGGATGCGCTCTTTGGTTTTAGAAATGCCCATATGCCCTTCATGAGCCATGTTCACGATGACTTCTCTCAAACTCAATGGGGAAATCATTCTTGTGCCCCTCATTAGAACACCATCAACAACGGCTAACTCATTCGCAACTAACGACCAAGGTTTAACCAGACTTCGAGACTTATGCTGATCCAAAAGAGACATCACAGAACACAATTCACTATCCTTTTGCAACTCATCCCTCCATTCATCTTCCTTTACAGCCCCCAGCGTAACATCACAAACTCTTATGCCACACTCAGCATCACATTGATCATTTTCATCCTGAGATTTATCATTCTCTACCACCTCCACCAATCTCGACAGACAGTCTGCCGTTACATTTGTCTTTCCCGGAATGTATTCAAACATGAAGTTATACTCCTGTAAGGAAATGACCCATCTCCTGATCCTCGAGGAAATCGAGTCCAAACCCTTCTTCTCAAAAATTTCTTTCAGGGGTTTATGATCAGACCTGACTACGAAAGAAGATCCCCACACAAATTTTCTGAACTTGTTTATGGCCCAGAATATTGCCAACGCTTCCTTCTCTATAACAGAATAACATATCTCTGCCCCTTTCAAGCATCTTGAAGCACAAGCTATTAGCACCTGTTGGCCCTTCCTGATCTGAAAAAGAAGAGCACCCAGCCCCTTTATACTCGCATCAGTAACAATGAAAGTGGGATTCCCAGGTACAAAAGCTTGTAAGTTTGGTGCATTCCTGAGATCATTTTTTACTTGTTTAAATTCTGTACCACACTCTTCCGTCCAAACAAACTCTGCATTCTTACACATCAACTTCCTTAGATTTACTGTCTTATCTGCAAAATTTTGTATAAATTTGTTATAAAATTCTGCCATACCTAAGAATGAAGAAACCTCATCTTTTGTACACGGTTCTTTTAACATTTCGATAGTGTCCACCAAATCCTTTTTAGGACTCACCCCCTGCCGTGAAATATGATGACCCAAATAGTCCAGTTCAGTGACTCCAAATTTACATTTGCTTCGCCTAAGAGATAACCCAGCATCAAGCATCCTTTTAAGAACAGCATGCACCCTCTCATCATGTTCTCTCACGTTTCTCCCACATATTAATACATCATCCTGGTAGCACTTTACGCCTGAAATGCCTTTAAAAAGATCTTCCATAATCCTCTGGAATACTGAGGCCGCAGAAACCAGCCCAAACGGCATACGCAAAAACTTGAAGGCCCCCATTGGCGTAATAAAAGCCGTTAATTCTTGACACTCTTTACTCAACGGAACCTGATGGTATGCTGATGCCATATCCAGAGTGGTAAAATAGCAAGCACCATCCAACGATGATACTAATTCTTAAATATTGGGAGTGGGAACTTGTCAACCACCACTTCTTTATTTAAGGCACGAAGATCCACACATAGACGGATTTCATTATTTGGTTTACGTGCCACAACAATGGGAGCTAACCACTCCGTTGCCTCTACAGGCTGTATAACACCAGTGGACAACAATTTATCTATCTCTTTTTGTACAGCGTCTTGGACACAAATGGGAATGCGTCTAACTTTTGCCACAACTGGTACTGCGCCCTGTTTCAACTTAATATGGTGATTGTACCCCTTTAAACACCCCAAGGTGTCACTGAACAATTCACTAAAAGCTCTCACAAACTTGTTTTCGTCACCCTCAATAGATTGTACCTCGTCGCCAGTGTAATAACGTGAATCCACACCAGATGAAGATATATGGTAGGAGGTATTTATTACAGCCTCAACCAACAGCCAGCATATCAACTGTCATGCAGAGAACCCTGCATGACAGAACCTCAGAACAAGCTGGTTCCATGCCCAGTGTTCTGGCATGGAGCCATGTTACATCATTACACTCTGCATGCCCATGGAGGAGAACGAGCTGCAGAGCCCGGTATAAGGAGCAGTATAGAGGGAGCAGAGGAAATGTGGGAGGGCGTTGAGAAAACCCATGAAGTGCCCCGTATTCCTCAGCCTCCCTGCCAGTATCAACCACAAAGTAAAGACTGCCTGATTTGAAGACCACCACGGAGGAAAATGCAGGTGTCTTGTGCTGATTTGTTTGTTGCACTTCAGGGATTAGACAAGCACCCAGGACGGAAGAAATACAGTTCTTCCACTGTGACTGGAGCAGGTTGCCGAAGGTGTCTTTGTGGAGCTGCTGCTATGACAACCAGCTGTCCCCAGATATAAGTAGGCGGGGTTGCCTGAACAAGTCCCAGTCAGCGTGACAGCTCATCCGTTGCCCCATCTACTAGCCACCGAGCTAGCTAAGTCTGAGAGTGCATCACGCCAGGCAATTCCTTATACCTGAGAGACATTTGCTTTGAGCATTTGGCTAACTGCTTGGTGGGGCAACTCATTGAATATTGCTAACCCTATGGAGGAAGACAGTTGTCATTTTCTACAGCCTGGGCTATAGGACACTAGGAAAAGATGCCCTGGATCGCTTGCCGTTGTTACCATGAGCTTCAAGTAAGAAAACAGTGCACTTGGCCTGATTCGCAGGGCCATGGTAGGACAGGCCCTAGGACACCAGTATAAAATAAGCACAACCATCATGGTTTAGGAACAGTAGCCAGGTGACCCCTGCCCTGTGACCTCTGTGACCCCCCTGCACTGTGAAAGACACCCCCCCCCCGAACTGGGGATGACCATGGCGCATGCCCTTTTATCCATCAAGTGACAAACCTTTAAGCTTTGTAGACAATGAATTGCAGTGATGGCCAGTGGATAGCAATAACCCATATGCAGGTTTATTTTGTCACTAGAAAATAAATAGTGCTGATAGTATGCATCCATTCTTATTGCATCCAGAACCTGACACCCAATTTTTTGTACTGTGAATTCTGCATTGTCAGACATAATTTCCCATGCACTTTTACATTCCAATCATGTCTTTCATAGTGTGAAACAAATGAGCCTTTTAACGTCTTTAGTCCTAAGGACATTATTGTTATTGGTTATTTGTAAAGCACAATACACCTAAGATTCCTGACACTTAAGAAACCATTGCACAATACGTTGACTACTGCACTTCATTACGTGTTATGAGCCAGAGTTTTAGTTGCTTCTTGAACGTGAGCAGCAGTGGCTGGGAGCATAGATCAAACAAAAGTAGATGAAAAAAAAATACATATACGTTTATCTGGACAACTTTGCCATTAAAACCAATAACATACATAGAATAAAAATAGATTTAAATAAGTTGGTTTGGATCACATTTGACAAGTTTAGTAATTTGATCTCACTTATAACTGCATTCATGAATTGTCCTAAAGCTATTGCCACATCAACAGATCTCACATTTACTATTACGTCTATCACCATCTTTCCTGTCCAATATAGGTTTTTGTTTAAAAAGAGGTTTAAAAACCTTTTTATGTATGTCCATAAATAAATAAAAATATATTAAAATATGTACTAAACTGCAGTTAGTGTTCAGAGACAAGGCATTTTCTATTATTTTTCTGTATCTGGTGATTAAATTCTGGCACCAGAAATAAGGGGCAGCAGCATGTTATAAATTTTAGAGCCATTAAGCGTAGATTTTGGCCCATTCATTTGTATAGGTAAAACACTCCCTTATCTCATAGAGCCTCCATTGTTTACAATACTGGTGTATTTTTCCTCGTGTGTTCAGGATCCCACGTCAGTGATATATTTTCGGCTGATTTATTTTTTCAGTGCTATATAACCGGGGCATGGTTCCCATGATTCTATATTCCCAATTAATTTGTGGTTTTGTTTACAATGGTCAATCAAGTTGATTCAATTAACTGCCCTTTGCTTCTTGCCAGCAAAAATAGGATACTTCATGCGAATTTTCTTCTGCAGCTAATGTAATAAAAAAAAAATAACATGAATGTTCCAGCAAAAAAACAATTATTGTTCAGTTGTTTTTTTGCCACAGATCATTATCTTTGTTTTTTCAATATTTATACATAATTAATTTTTTTACAGATTAGTTGGCAAACGCACCAACTTCCACTGCTAGTCCAGTGCAGTGTAATCAATGACAATCAAATAGTGAGCTTATACTAACCTAGGGATATGTATATTTCCCACCTTGAGTGAAAAAGAATGTTTTTTTTTGTGGTCTCTGCTCTAGAAGGCGTGCATGCGCTGTCTTCAACTGAACATGCTATATCTACTTTGTGGGCATAAAGCCTGCCCAGACGCTTCCCATTTGCTGGCACCATCTTTGCTTCATTTCGTGTTCTTCCCATTTGTCAAGGCCATGCATACGGCATGCCTCTTCCGGTGTCCAGCCCTCCCCAAGAGCACCGCCCCACGGCTGTTAAACATACGCAGCGGCCATTTTCATTCATTGTTTCGGGACTACTTTTTTATTTTGGGCTGGTCCCAACACACATTAGGAGTGCTGGTGTTTTAATTAGCGATGATTGCCATTTTTATTTTTAATTACAAATCCTGTGCCACCGCAGGTACTCCACCGTTTTTATATGTGCTTGCCTTGTTGCCTGCCAGGGTCCTTCTAGCCTGTAAGTGTGACTGTTGGTGCTTCCAAACCTCATCTACTTGGAAAATACCAGCACATGGGTTCATGCACGCATGCAGGATGTGCTGAATCCTATAAGCAGTGCCCAGGCTGTCTCCGAGCATCTATGCCAGCAGGGTTGGGGCATTGCAGAGGTAGGGGTGGAAGGTTGGCTCCCTGGAGACTGGTGTTACAAGTGCCTGGACAGACGCTGTGACTGTGAGTCATGCGCAGCAATTCTCCTTTTAGTGCCTCTCAACTCACCCCTGTTCTCTCTCACCACAAGCTTTTTAAGGTGATAAGAAAGAGCGCTACCCCACAGTTATCAGGAAGTGATCTGAGCATGCCCTTGAAGATCCTAATTGCCAGACACCCAGGTTTGCCTGACACTTAGAAGTTTACTCACCTGAGAAGAAGCGCCTGGGAAAAAACAAGCATTGACAAAGCCAATAGGTTTTAGCAATCTGAGAGCTATAGGTGTTGACAATGTTAATGCATTTGTGTTTTCAATAAAAACAGCCCAAGAGCTATATACAAATACATTTACATTGCTAACATCTATACCTCTTGGATTGCTGAGACCTTTTGGCTTTGCCATACTTGTTAGTGTAAGTGGATGGTCCCCTATATAAAGACTAAACAGCCATGGTGTAAACCATTTTGTACTGGGACTGTTTTAGAAGGTTGGCCCGTCCCATAAAGCTCTACCTTTGCCCAATTGGATGTATATAATTGTTTGATCAAACACACCATATCCCATGTAGATATTGTCCTCCATAGGCCTCTGTCCACCATATCAAACCCCTTTTCAAGTCGACAATGCATATACAAAGGTTTTTGTTTACCTCTAATGATGTTTTGTCAACATATTACCTCCCAACCCCCACCCAAAGCATAACAGTGGTCTACCTTCGACAGGCCTTCTCAAACCCCGCCCCGTTCTGGAGGGATAAGATTTTTGCTAGTGATCTAATAAGTGTGTTAGGAAAATTTTAGCAAAGATTTTAGCTCTAATGTCAGTCAGGCTTATCAATCTATAGTGGTGAGCAGACTCCCATCACCCTTTTTGTGAATAGGTTTTACTACTGCTCTCTTGCAGGACCCCGTCATAATTCCCGTCACTGATAGCCTTTGGATAGGAGGGTACAGGATTTTGGCCACCATTCCATGTTGTTTTTAACCACAGGATAATATTTATAATGCTAGTCACTGCAAATGTATTCCCTAATTTCCTGGTCAAACAAATGTTTCATTGGAGGTAGTTTTATATCTTGCATACCAAATACATTCTGGAAATGTTTTTTCCCATATTTCTTCTGATACTGCATTTTTTAAAAGTAAGTTTGGGTTGTGTCAAATACACTAATAATCTCCAAAACCGTTTTTGGTCTTCTGCTACTATTATCGTATTAATTTCTTGCCATTTCATATTAAAGCACATTATGTTATGTCTGCTGGTCAAAGTTTTGTATCTTCTCATTGATTCTGTATATACAACTGTATAGCCGATCCCTATTTTTTTGCAAGTTTTATTTTTGAACTCTAAACGGATAGAATCAAACCAAGGTCCATTTGCAAGTGTTGATTTCCTTTTTCAGAAACCACTTATTTGGGGTTTATAACCAGAAGAGATCAAATTGCCTCATACTCTATACATTTGTACCATACTAGTGTATTACTATTTTGCTTATTGAATTTATCTTCTATGCAACTATCCGATTGATAATTATACAATAATTCAATATAAGTGGGATCTAGATGTGTGCTCAATCTTTTGGACTATACAATCTCTGCTGGGAGCACTCTTTCAAAATTATATTCTCTCTTAACATTTTATAAAAAAGATACCTCCATTGCCTAGTGGCCGCTCCTCTGCAAAATTGATACAGTTAAGTAATCTGTAGGATGGCCAAGTGCCCAAGATGGCGGTTGCAATGTGAGGAAGCTCCTTTCACCTGTCCGGGTTTTTGGTATACATCTGTCGGGGGAAGCCCAGACTTGTCAGGTTAATCCCCTGTAGGACATGGACCGACACCAAGAAAAGACCATTTTGTCTGGAGATGCGTGTGGATAGCAGCGTGGGAGGATCGGAGCCGGGGCCTGTCCAAGCCAGATGAAGGTGTCCTCCTGCCCTGTTCACACCCGAGAACCTTGACCCACCAGTCTGCTGTGCTCCTGGGTTTTGTAGTAACCATTTCTTCTCTGAGTGAGTGTTGGCAGCCGCATTCCCTACGAGTGGTATTGGGCCTGCCAACACCCTGGACATGAAAGTAGTGGAACTGAACTATGAATGTGACCCTCACTCGTGCACATGCATCAGAGAGCCACTGGGCTGCCCTCCAGTTGGCTGCTGCGCCGTGTAAACACTTAGATGTCCCTTCCAGTGGGGACACAGAGACCAACTCTGCTGAGTCTGACTCTGCAACATTTCCTCTGTAGATCGGTGGGTGACCTCCCAGATGGCGGATGATCTTCTCCAATCAGTCCCTCAAGAGCGTAAATTTAACATTCTCCACTACAAAATATCCATTTTGGGTGCTATAATAAATAATTAGCACTTTGCGCACATCACGTGACAGCTGCAAATATTATAACTTTGCAAGCAGGTATCCCACACTCCTTTTTCACATTCAACTGGACGGCCCAGTCAATGTTTTATATCCCCACATGTTTAGCACAACTCTTTCAATCTCAATCCCAGTTTATTAAAGGTTCCCTCATTAGGAGATGCTTTACTTCTTCATGGGATTGTCATGGCCAGTGCATGGCATTGCTGGCCTCAAAACCCCTGGGCACTCTCTTCTTTCCCTTTCTGGCAAATGCCACAAACACCTACAGTTGTTATAACAGAGGTGCCCATACACTTTCAGACAGTGTTTTCCTACACTACGGATACACTCAAGGATACAGTATTTTGCCTTAGAAGAATACTTGTCCCCTGTTCATAAAGGACGTATTTATACCTTGTAGGACTACTCAGTGTTTTTTGGTAGGTTCATTACCGCCTTCCCCCTCCCCTTTTTTCCTTTTTCTCCTTTCTTTTTTCTTTTTTCATATTGCCCAGTGCTTCACTTGTAGAATAGGGAATAACAAATTGTATTAACAGTGTGATTTTTTTTTTCTTCCTTTTTTTCTGGTTCTCCTCCTCAGATATAGTATCACCATTGGAGTGTTAACAGAAGTACTCTAGTTACTCAAATGGTAGTTTTTTTAGGTAAACTTAACGCATCTACGGGCACCGTTTGTCTCACCCATATATACAGTATGTGCACAATGCTAATACTTTTACCCTGGTGGTTAATAAGCACACCCCTCAGTGAACCCTTTTCTCCTGTGTTGGCTCTCTGCATCCCTACTCTTCATTACTTAAAATATATTTTTTCTTACTCACCACCTCCCTATACTCACTGATTATATATAGGGTGGCTTTTCTTGGTGTTCTACGTCTTAATACAATGGGCTATCTCTATAACTTATATGACTATCCATGCACGCCGAAAGTCTAATTCACCTTATATATAAACTTTTTTGCTGTTTATTTTAACTTCAATATGTTACATCATTCTTTATTGTACCTACCGTATGGTAGTGTCATTATTTGTAAATAGTTCCCATTTGTCTCTGTTTCGAGCCTTGAAAAAGTCCGTGAGGACGAAACACGTGTTGGCTGTTTTGAACTCATTCATACCTGTTCTAATATGTGGACTTGATTATCTTTTGAGTTTCTATTCGACTACCCATCACAAAGGATTAAAACATCTACTGTAAATGTACTCATCTCGGACTTATCATTTTGGAGTGCTCTGGTTGCTCTTTTTTCTTGCATTCTGTACTTTACAGCACATGACATAGGTGGTTCGGCTTTCCGCCTCTGTTTGTGTGCATTTTGAAACCCTTGGTGGTTGGGTTTCCTGCACCAGGCTGGCACCCGTCTCAAGACTGTACTTATGATATGTTACTCTGGAGCTCTTTGTCTCAGATGTGCGACGGGTAGCATCAACCAAACTTTTCAGGAACGTTGATCTTTTACAAGTGGATGCTGTCTGCACTCTGTCACTTTCTAACTCTGTATACAACAGTTTGAATTTTTTGATTATCTCATAGTTGTGTATATGTGTACATGTTACTCTATACCTATTTTGGTGATATCTGTATATGTTGAATACTGGCAATTTTTGATGATAATAGAGATACCCTGCTTAAGGAACTATTTCAGACCAATGCCCAGACTAGTGTACCCTTTGCATCCAATCCCTCACATGAGGGTCTTAGAACTAAGTTTATCAAACTCG